>NC_048305.1:73524930-73804980 GCF_013100865.1 Trachemys scripta elegans | reverse complement strand
GCTGGGCCAGTTTTATTTACCTGCTGACGTGGCCGGTTCGGCCGATGGTAGCGCCCGCTGGCCGCGGTTCGCCGTCCCGGGCCAATGGGGGCGGTGGGAAGCGGCGCAGGCGAGCGATGTGCTGGCTGCGGCTTCTCGCCGCCCCCATTGGCCCCGGACGGCGAACCGCGGCCAGTGGGGGCCACGATCGGCCGAACCGGCCGCGTCAGCAGGTAAATAAACTGGCCCAGCCCACCAGGGTGCTTACCCTGGCAAGCCGCATGCCAAACGTTGCCGACCCCTGCTTTACATGATAATATTTCACCTGTCCTGTTTATGTAACACTTTAAAAATCAGCAAAAGAGCTATATAAATAAAATTTATTATGAAACAAAAGGCAAAAAACTATTATGTACATAGTTTAGTCCTATTCAGTGTCTACTCGGCGCTTCTTGGCTTGTCGCTTGTATTCATTAAATGGAGCATCTCTTGTCACTGCCCAGCAATAGTCTGCGAGCATTGATGGGCTCCATTTGCCCTGATAGCGTTTCTCCATTGTTGCAATGTCCTGGTGAAATCACTTGCCGGGCTCGTCAGCACTGCTCCGCAGTTCGGTGGAAAAAAATCTAGATGAGAGTGCAAAAAATGTATCTTTAGTGACATGTTGCAGCCAAGGCTTTTGTATGCCTTGAGGAGGTTTTCCACCAACGACCTGTAGCTGTCTGCCTTGTTGTTTCTGAGAAAATTTATTGCCACTAACTGGAAGGCTTTCCATGCCATCTTTTCCTTGCCATGCAGTGCATGGTCAAATGCATCATCTCGAAGAAGTTCACGAATCTGGGGACCAACAAAGACACCTTCCTTTATTTTAGCTTCATTTAACCTTGGAAATTTTCCACGGAGGTACTTGAAAGCTGCTTGTGTTTTGTCAATGACCTTGACAAAATTCTTCATCAGACCCAGCTTGATGTGTAAGGGTGGTAACAAAATCTTCCTTGATTCAACAAGTGGTGGATGCTGAACACTTTTCCTCCCAGGCTCCAATGACTGTCGGAGTGGCCAGTCTTTCTTGATGTAGTGGGAATCTCTTGCATGACTATCCCATTCGCAGAGAAAACAGCATACTTTGTGTATCCAGTCTGCAGACCAAGCAAGAGAGCAACAACCTTCAATCGCCACAAAGCTGCCACTGATGTTGGTCATAGTTTATGCACCTCAAAAGTTTTTTCATGTTGTCATAGGTTTCCTTCATATGGACTGCCTGTCCAACTGGAATTGATGGCAAAACATTGCCATTATGCAGTAAAACAGCTTTAAGACTCATCTTCGATGAATCAATGAACAGTCTCCACTCATCTGGATTGTGAACGATATTGAGGGCTGCCATCACACCATCGATGTTGTTGCAGGCTACAAGATCACCTTCTATGAAGAAGAATGGGACAAGATCCTTTTGACGGTCACGGAACATGGAAACCCTAACATCACCTGCCAGGAGATTCCACTGCTGTAGTCTGGAGCCCAACAGCTCTGCCTTACTCTTGGGTAGTTCCAAATCCCTGACAAGGTCATTCAGTTCACCTTGTGTTATGAGGTGTGGTTCAGAGGAGGAGGATGGGAGAAAATGTGGGTCCTGTGACATTGATGGTTCGGGACCAGAAGTTTCATCCTCTTCCTCTTTCTCATCTGACTCAAGTGAGAATGATTCTGGTGCATCAGGAACCGGCAGTCCTTCTCCATGGGGTACTGGGCGTATAGCTGATGGAATGTTTGGATAATGCACGGTCCACTTTTTCTTCTTTGACACATCTTTCCCAACTGGAGGCACCATGCAGAAGTAATAATTGCTGGTATGATCTGTTGGCTCTCTCCAAATCATTGGCACTGCAAAAGGCATAGATTTCCTTTTCCTGTTCAACCACTGGCGAAGATTTGTTCCACAAGTGTTGCAGCATATGTGTGGGGCCCACCTCTTGTCCTGATCTCCAATTTTGCAGCCAAAATAAAGGTGATAGGCTTTCTTAACCATAGTGGTTATACTGCGCTTTTGTGATGCAAAAGTCACTTCACCACAAACAGAGCAGAAGTTATCTGCACTGTTCACACAAGTACGAGGCATCTCTGCTCACTTTGGCTAAACAGAAATGTGTCCCTTTGCAAAATCAAACACTGACAAATAAAAGAGCACGACGCTGTATGATTTCTAGAGCTGATATAGGGCAATTTGTTCTGCAGAGTGATGTAAGCTTCGTTATGATTGCATCATCCATGACTTCTAGGAATAACATGATGCAATTCATATCGTGTATGACGCAATACCAGCTTCAGATTGCATCATTCATTGTTTGCCTAAAAAGCAAGTACTGTCCAAACCCAGTCATAGATTTATTCATAGATCCAGTCAAAGATGTGTTTTAGTCATTTCTGGTTTAAATTGAGATCCCTTCCCTTTATAACTCACTTATCCTCCGCCATTCCCAAGTCAAGGGTCGTATATACTGACCCAATAGCATATCTTGAAAACTAGAGCCAATCAACAATTTTAAGCTTCATTTTTGTTCTCAGTGACCCAGAATTAGTAAAGTTTGACTACATTTATTTCAGAAGCATTTTGGCTGTAGAGCAGTGATTAGTGAGCTTTGTTGCCAGATTTCCATTTTGGAGTTGTAGAAAAACTTTTCAGATAAAAATGAGATATTTCAAACTGGGAAAGTTCAAACATTTATGCACTTGAATATTTATAAAACATTATAAGATCTGCTTGACCTTTGCTTATATTTACATGCTTATCTTAGCAGGACTCTGCGAGTATGTATGACTGTATCCAGGAGGAGCCACTGGCCCACCTGCATGCTGGACAGTGATAAAGTGCTGGGCCCATACAAAAGTCTGAGTCACGATCCTGACTCCAATGAAATCCATGGGAGTTTTTCTATTGACTTCAGTGGGGTCAGGATTTTGGCCTCAGGAAGGATAAAGTGGGCTTAAACTCATTTTAAGATTGCTGTAGAATAAATGCAGGATGCTCTTTTTTCAATCTTGACTGTATTATACTCAATGGACCAGATTTAGATCACCTGCTGTTTGGCCCCCAGCATAGGCCAAGAGAAAGGGGACCACAACAGCCATCTCTGTAGCTCTTAGGTTTTCAGACTGCTGAACACCAATCCAGTACCATTGAGCAATTTCGAGCATAAAGGTAAAAAAATGCAGCTAATTGTATACAGGGTCTATTGGGACAAAGAAAGGAGAGGGAGTAAAATAAGAATAAAAAAACCAAGCTTGTGTAAAGATTGTATCATATTCTGTTACTACTATTTGAGAAAAGTAAGTCATCCTGTAATTAACTAATGCATTGTATTGCTTATACACAACTTTGCCAGTTCCTGGCTCTTCAGTGCTGAACCAGGCTAACATGCCATTCTTTTAATGCAGCTTTTTTGCAGCTGAGGATAGAAGCATTAACATGAATTTTTAGTTTGGCAAAATGACTGCCTTCACTGTAAAAAGAGATTCATTAGTATGTCAAAAACAGATTAGGATTGTCGTAATGTATACCTGATTAGTATCTCTTCAGTAACAATTAGGTGCTGGTAAACTTGTTAACCTGAAGTTTTGCGCATTTTCTCTCTCTCTCTCTCTCTCTCTTTATTTAAAGAAGTAGAGTTTGGAAACTCCTGTGGATATCTCAGTGTAGTTTTGTTGCCAGCAAGCTGGGGGATGCAGGCTGACATGCAGCCTGTTTCTAATAGCACACACACTGTTTCTTTATTTAGAGCCTCTTTACCAGTATCAATTAAACCCCAGTTAAATTTGACACATCTTAACCTTGCGTTGGATCCAATTCATTGCTACAGCAGAACCCATATGGCACTGAGACAGTTGCAGGCATCAATTCATTGCTTATGTAGTTACTGGCTGAATGCCAAGCAGTAATCACTGCTTTTTGTTAATAGACATGTTTGCTTTTGCAGTCATTTCTATACACAGTGCTCTAGATTAATTAGAACAAAATCTGTCATCCATCTAAAAAACAACCAGAACACTATCTCTCTGTATTTTTTTCCCGTCAGATTTAAAGAGAGATGAATTCAGGCAAAATAGATTTACTTTAGTCTGGAATAACCTATTGTGCTTTGCTGAACATATATGTATTTGTTATTCTGATTTAATAAATAATTAAGTAGAAAGAGAACTGGGAAAAAAGAGCTGGAGATCTAAAATATACACATTCCAGAGATTAGTGGATTTCCTCAGAGTGAATTTATATTAAGTGGGAGATGGTATCCTTCAAAAATTAATATAGCATGTGTTTTTCATTAAATAAACAGATTTGTCATTTTATTGAAATATTATGTTTTTTCATAGGCAATCCACTCAAATCATTAGTGTGCGTATGGCGATCACACAGCAAGATTGTATAATCATCCCTGAGGTTTTAAAATGGGTCCTTCCATATCCTTTTGAATAATGCCCATTTATCTGTTTGAAATTACATCAATGTTAATGGACAGGTATGTAAACAGCTTTTACAAAATATTTCCTAAGTTACTGATACCAGATTTTAGACCAGATATGATTGTCGTGATTAAATACCATTCTTTTCCTCCTGTGTGTGAATAATCAACACAAGACAGGTATAGCCAGTTGTGCTCTCTAAACCATTCTGACTTCTTGACTACTGCTTTCAGACCACTTTTATTTTAAATCCAGGTCGAACACTATGGTGGACACTATCACTTTTCACAGACAAAACTTTAAAGTACATTGTTGAATTGCATTTATTATGCAATATGTTTTGTACTCAACTTAGTACTAGAGTATTTTACAAGAATAAAATAGTGCCACAATGGTGTCATCGTACAATCTATTTACCTCTCCAGGTTATTACACTGGTGCATTACAGCACCATGATATCAGAAGACCCCATGTTTTTGGGACAATGAATTGGTGTGTCATGTGTTGATTTTTAATATGGCTATGAAGAAATTGCTATAGTATTTTTCATTTCCACTCTTTTTGTCTACATTCATAGCAAACTATTTTGATCCTTGTGTTGTTCAAGGATCAGTTAGATGACATTTTAGCATGTTTGATTTGTCAGGTGCTTTTGAATTAAACCCTCCCCCTGCTTGCACACTTGAAAATAGGACAACAGACATGGGGCTTCATTCAAAGCCCACTGGAGCCAATGGGAATCTTTTAATCTACTTCAATGGGTTTTGGATCAGGTCCACTATTCTGAAATTTTAGTATTGCTTTCCAAAAGTACATTAGACTATTGTTAGTCAAATTGATGGATTTTGAATAGCTGTCCAGTACTCTTTAAAATAATCCACTATTAACATATTGAATACTGCATACATTTTTAAGTGTTAATGATTTAGATCAGTTTTCATTTAACAAAATCAATAAGCTAAGTTTGTAGCCTGTTATGTATTTCTGTTTATTTTAATGATTTAACATGACTTGTACTTTAGTATAAGATTATTTAAATAGAAATCCTTGCCTCCTCCTAAATCTTTGTAATCATGTTACTTGTTATATGTTACATATAACTTGTTTTTGGATGGAAAAAGAGTGGAAAATCTACGTTTGCTGGAAGTTAAAATCCTTTTCAACTTTTTTTTAAAGTGTTCAGTTTATGTTTTAGTATTCCAATACTGTTGGTCCATTGTTTGATACTACAGCTTTATCAGCAGAATGTGCGGCAGATGGTTTACATTTGCATTAGCCTTCTGGAAAAGGAATAAGCTACCACCAACATAAGCTGCAGCTTTTCTTTTCAAAATTTATAACAAATTGGTCAGAATGGCATTTAAAAAAACAACCAACATTAGCACCACTATCTCCCATTCCTTTTTTGAAGAGGAATAATGACTCCCACTCCAACACTGTCATTTGCACATGTTTTTCCCCAAAAATGTTTGTTAAAACGATTTAGGTGTTTCATTATGCAAAATGACTTTTATAAAAAGACCTTCCTTTTTGCCCCACAGTCACACTTAATTTCATTTGTCACTTGTTATAGAGTGGAATTATATGAAGCCGGGCTATATTATTTGTTCTAGCCTGTATTGGATAATTTATTACATTAAGAAACCAATAATTTTTAAATTTAATCAGATTTAAGTTTTAATAAGATTCATTCTCCTATTCACACTTGCTTAATTTAAGGATATTAAATCTGCTTAGGAATGAGCTACCTCTCAAAGCCTCATACGTCTATTAAAGGATTTTATTCCTGATGTGTTAATAGGATTTAATTATATTAGCCCTATAGTCCAGAGACACATCACAGTTTTTAAACTGATAAAGCAAGCAAACATCATGCTAAAAAAGTAATGGTCAGCTATCTTTTAAAAAGAATATTAAGGCTTGATAATTTTTACTGTCTCTGTGTTGTGTGAATTTTCATCATACTGAAATTTAAAATTTTGAATGCTGAACACAGTGGAAGGTAAACTTCCTTTTCTAAATGAATTTAAAACAAGGTTAACACAGAAGTTAACAAATCCAGTTTAAATGAATGCTCTATCTCTAAATTGTTCCTTATCTCTGATTCAAAGAGATTTATTTAAACAAACTTCTAGCTTTTTTTCACCTTTCTTTTGACTGTTGAACTCATGGTTTTGTGCATGAAACAGAACTGCAGCAAGTTGTTATGAAAACTGAGGATATTAAATATTGCCTGGATTTCTTTCTTTCCTGTGGCTAATTAGGTTTAATGACAAACAGTGGAGGAAATGGAAAACAATTGCTTGGGGACCGTCTACTGTGGCATGGTGGGAGAGACAGGCAGGGGAGGGAGGCACAGACTGCTGTAGTCTGTAAATCTTGTCAATTTCTCCATCAGCATTATTTGCATCGATCAAAAGTGTTGGCTCTTGTCAAGTTCATATGAAAGCTAAATGTACAGAAGTCAGTGTTTCTGATGGCTGCATATAACTCTAAGATGGAAAAAACTACAAGATTTGCATAGAATCACAGGGAAGAGGGAAAAAAACCCATAGCAATATCCTATCCAGTTGGATACTTTGCTTCCAAAATTAGGTTGACGCATGTTATGGCACATTTCCACCAGTAATCACAGACACACCGCATATATTTCAGGAAGATGTAGGCCTGATTTTTCCTCTCATTTATACAGAGCTAGACTTTGAGCCCCCCTTTGAGCACATAGCGTGGGCTGCTTTTATTTGGGGAAACTAGAAATGTAAAGGAGGATCTTAGCTTTCTTTTTTTCCCCCCCAAAGTAATTTTCTGGCACTTCTCCTTGCCAAAATAGCCTTGAAAATGTAAACTGGTATAAACAGACCTCTAGCTTAGGAAGGGACAAACAGCTGGACTGTACTTTTCCAGCAGAAGGTTGGCGAGGAGGATATAAAGATTTTGCGTCAGGTTATCATTTTTGTTTTGGCCCCTTTATGCAACTAGAATGGAACAATGGACCAGTAAGCTGGGTGAGGTCAGCTTAGAATTCTGGCAGGATTGGGAGGTGTAACAGGGTGTCTGGCCCTGTTCTGGAGGGAAGCCCAGCAGGCAGGTGCTGGGAATCAGCTGGATCTAGCTTGAGAATTAAAAAAAGGGTCCCAGCTCCATGAGGGGTAGGGAACTAGGAGAGAGTTGGGAGCATTCTCTCTTGTGGCTGCAGGAGGTGAGGGTGAGCACGCTCTGTGGACCCTCAGGCAGGGGATATCCAGACCCTTTTGTTACCAGAGGGCCCCATAATCTCAGCCAAGAACAGGGCTTTTGCTTTTGTTATTGTTCTGCGTTTCCTTTTGTTTTGTGTTGGAATATAAACAGAGCCTTGAAAAAAGGGGCTATAAATGGAACTGGGTGTGGCTGATTGATCCAATCCACAAGTATACAGGGGCATAACTGACTCTTGCACCATTGCCCAGTTCTGCCACAGCACTTGGGCAGGTTGAGGTTGGGGAGACGTCGGACTACAGAGAAGAGCTTGAAAACCTGAACCCTAAAGTCTAAACAACCAGAAGGTAAATAGAAAGAACCTCACATGTATTATTTGTTTTAAAATCTCATGGTCTTTAAACCAGTCTCATGATTTTAAATACTTGAGATTGACAATTCTGGTAGTGTGCTAAAGCATCCTGTGCTCCAGCTGTGCTTAAGGGCTAGTTCTCAAGGGAGTGCAGATCAACCGGGAGAAACAAGAGGCCACGGTTAACTCCTTAACAGCCCTATGAGCACCTCAATGAATTTGGGTTTCCCTCTCAACATGGTAAGGCTGGCTCTGCTTTTATTCCCACATAACTCCTTTGACTTCAGTGATGTTACTCCTGATTTATGCCTGTGTAAATGGATGGTGTATTAGGACCGTGATGTAGCTTTTATGTTAAGACTTTAATTATAAATTGATTAGATTGTTAATTCAGGTATGTCATCACTTGCTCGAGAGGTTTTATTTCTCTGTTTATATATGTGTATGTATATATTAAATGTAAGCAGAGTCAGGATGAGCTCTACTCTGACATCTGGTGGTGAATTATGGCGAGTGTGGAAAAGAACTCCAGGGGCTGATCTTGTTTGCAGAGGCACACCCACCCGCCTGGCATGAAACAACAGCAACTCAAAGTGGTTACTTTGGCTGGTGTGGGATCCCCAGTTTTCTCTGTTATTGGGGCAGGAAGAATAAAGTTTTGTTACCCTGATTCTGTGAATCAAGGCCAGTGGAACTGTTGTATGACAGAAGGACTGAGTGAGTCCTTCACCATTACCTAAGTAGCACTTGCTTGACAAGGGGCATGGGTTACAAAACTCAGTGAATTGAGAGAGGGTGGGGACAGGTATTTGTACCTGATGGGATGGGCTCCCTCTGAGGGTTTGAAACACCAATTGCACTACATCCTCTCTCCACTGTTGAATATCAGAGCTAACTTTGATTCCATTAGGAGTCTAGTTACAGACTGCTGAGCTGAATTCACTTTGGGCCAATGGTGCACTAGCACTGGGGCTCCCCTACTATGAGCTGAAATTGCTAAGAGCTGAAATCACAAAAGAGCTAAAGTTATTAAGAGCTGAGATCACTGAGTGCTATGTTAACTAGTTAACTATGTTAACTGAAGCTATATTGCTAAGCAGCTGGCGGAGCAATTTGTGGGGACGACTGGAGGAGCAGCGAGCGGCATGGAGCCTTGCGGGGCCAGTTGGAGCGGCCCAAGGAACGGCGAGCGGAGCTGTTTGCGGGGATGGCTGGAGCGGCTCACAGGTCAGTGAGCGGAGCGGAGCAGCTTGTAGAGCGGAGCAGTTTGTGGGACGGCAGGAAGCGGACTGGCTCGTGGTGAAGGCTGCGGCGGAACCCTACGGAGAGACAGCCGGCCGGCCTTGGATCACGTAAGGTGCCCCTTAACATCCTATGTGCCCCCCCTTTTACTCTGGGGCTGCACTGACCAGGGACAGAGACTTTGGGGTTTGTTGGAATTTTGGGACTTTGGGTGGTTGCTGGACCCAAGAGACTTTGGGGCTGTTGGACTTTGGGGACTCTGGGTGATTTTTGGGTTGCTGATTCAAGAACCAAAGGGAAAGGACACAGCCCAATTTGCTGGGGTGGGTTTTTTGCTCATGGTTTGTGTTATGAATCCTGTTTGTGGTGTTTTTCCAATTTAATGCTGATGTCATTTACCTCATTTTGTTAAACATTTTCTGCTACACTCAGACTCCGTGCTTGCGAGAGGGGAAGTATTGCCTCTTAGATGCACCCAGGGTGTGGTATGTAATTGTCCCAGGTCACTGGGTGGGGGCTCGAGCCGGTTTTGCATTGCGTTATTGAAACGGAACCCCTAGATACAGAACCCGGCCCTTGTTGCTGCCAACTTAGATGGGCAGAAGGGTTACATAAATATTACATAATTTGCACCGTGAACTCAAGACCTTTAAGTTTGTGCCTGAAGTGTCCACACAGTGGAGTTATAGTGCAGCACTTCGGTGTGCACTGCTATTCACCTCCCCTTACTCCAAACTGTGAGGTAGTGTAGATATGCCTTAAGAACCAATAATGGAAATTGTACTAGCCAGGAGGAATTTAATGGAGTGTGCTTTTCCCTGTTTGTCAGAAACAAAGAAAAGAAAACGCCTATTTTAGACTTTTAAAGATAATCACACAGTTCCACCTCTGGAATATTCATTTGGCTGTGTTCAGCAACCTATAAATATGCATTGTGAAAGAGCAGGAGAAAACTGGGAATATGTCTTCACCATGCCACATGGCATGGAAATCTTCCCTTTAAACCTGCTCTTGTTATGTGGGGAAAACTGGTTCAACATCTAACTTCTGCATATTACCATTTTGGCTCCTGGTAATGGTGTTGGCAGTGGAATAACTCACCTTTATTACATGTTTCTATATGGTACATCTGGATTCTGGAATATGATGGAGGATCTGCTTAAGGAAACACTAGTGTGGAAGAAGATTCTAAATTCAGACTTGGGTGCTATAAGCAATGTTAAAGAATTCATCCATAAAAATGGAGAAGTCTTCATAGGCTGATCAAAAGGCAAACAGATGACCAGTATGTGAATGGAATTCTAAAGTTTCAGGGTGTGGTACTAATGAAGAGCACATTTATCGATTGAGAAATAATAACAAAGCTTAAAAATTAGTTTGCTTGGCTAGCTAGAGTGATATAAAATACACTATTGTTTAATTATACTCCCTATGTTTATAAAATCAAAGTCCTGCTAGAGGTGGCAGGAAGCTGTATATGGTACTTCTCAGAGGTTCATTTGTGTATGTATCTATAAAAGAGAGGGAGGAAGGAGTATGTCAGGTACTTGGCATTGGTGAAGTTCTACCTTTTGATTTTTGTCCTCATTTTAATTGAAAAAAATGATGACATGACCCTTTGTCCCTTACGTCACAGAAGGCAGACAAAGGATGAGATTCACTAACATAGAAAAGTTAGGAGATCAAACAGTTGGGAGGGTATATATAATATTTATTAGTATTAAGACTGATGCTGCATTATTAAGACTAATAAGTGTTTAACGTCTACTGTAAGGAAATCAAATTATATTTGCAAAACTTTATTATTGTTTGAGTTATTAGAAAGTAGGGAGACAAGGTGGGTGAGGTAATATCTTTTACTGGACCAACTTCTGTTAGTGAGAGAGACAAGCTTTTGAGCCACGCAGAGCTCTTCTTCAGGTCTCTGGAAAGGTACTCCCAGTATCACAGCTAAATGCAAGGTGGAACAGATTGTTTAGCAAACAGGGCCGGCTCCAGGCACCAGCCGAGCAAGCTCGTGCTTGGGGCAGCAGATTCTAAGATGCGGCTTCCCTCCAATCCTTTTCCAATCTGTAGGTTTTTTTTCCTTTTTGGTTCGCCACTCCGGTCACCCTGTAGGGGGCGGCAGCGTGGAGGAGGGGAGCACCCTGCTGGGAGCGGGCTGCGCGCTATGTCTGCCCCAGCTGGTGCCAGGTCTGCAGCCTGCGTCCTTCCCTGCCTGCAGACCGGAGCAGCGCGGAGCCCTCCCGGCAGGAGGTGCGGCGGGAGGGGCCGCGTGGTGAGCGCCCCACTGAAGGAAGCCCTGGCCACCCCCCTTTTCTCTCCCCCCCCGCTCCCCCCCCCTCCTCCTGCTAGCTGGGGTGTGCACTCCGCTGCCCAGGGCACGTTTAATAGGCAGAGGGACTCCCTGCGCTGCAATTTCATTTGGTGACCCCTAGTTCTTGTATTATGGGAATAAGTAAATAACTTTTCCTTATCCACTTTCTCCACATCACTCACGATTTTAAATACCTCTATCATATCCCCCCTTAGTCTCCTCTTTTCCAAGCTGAAGAGTCCTAGCCTCTTTAATCTCTCCTCATATGGGACCCATTCCAAACCCCTAATCATTTTAGTTGCCCTTTTCTGAACCTTTTCTAGTGCCAGTATATCTTTTTTGAGATGAGGAGACCACATCTGTACACAGTATTCGAGATGTGGGCGTACCATCGATTTATATAAGGGCAATAATATATTCTCAGTCTTATTCTCTATCCCCTTTTTAATGATTCCTAACATCCTGTTTGCTTTTTTGACTGCCTCTGCACACTGCGTGGACATCTTCAGAGAACTATCCACGATGACTCCAAGATCTTTTTCCTGACTTGTTGTAGCTAAATTAGCCCCCATCATATTGTATGTGTAGTTGTGGTTATTTTTTCCAATGTGCATTACTTTACATTTATCCACATTAAATTTCATTTGCCATTTTGTTGCCTAATCACTTAGTTTTGTGAGATCTTTTTGAAGTTCGTCACAGTCTGCTTTGGTCTTAACTATCTTGAGCAGTTTATTATCATCTGCAAACTTTGCCACCTCTGTTTACCCCTTTCTCCAGATCATTTATGAATAAATTGAATAGGATTGGTCCGAGGACTGGGGGAACACCACTAGATACCCCTCTTCATTCTGAGAATTTACCATTAATTCCTACCCTTTGTTCCCTGTCTTTTAACCAGTTCTCAATCCTTGAAAGGACCTTCCCTTTTATCCCATGACAGCTTAATTTACGTAAGAGCCTTTGGTGAGGGACCTTGTCAAAGGCTTTCTGGAAATCTAAGTACACTATGTCCACTGGATCCCCTTTGTCCACATGTTTGTTGACCCCTTCAAAGAACTCTAATAGATTAGTAAGACACGATTTCCCTTTACAGAAACCATGTTGACTATTGCTCAACAGCTTATGTTTTTCTATGTGTCTGACAATTTTATTCTTAACTATTGTTTCGACTAATTTGCCCGGTACCGACGTTAGACTTACCGGTCTGTAATTGCCGGGATCACCTCTAGAGCCCTTTTTAAATATTTGTGTTACATTAGCTAACTTCCAGTCATTGGGTACAGAAGCCGATTTAAAGGACAGGTTACAAACCTTAGTTAATAGTTCCGCAACTTCACATTTGAGTTCTTTCAGAACTCTGGGGTGAATGCCATCCGGTCCCGGTGACTTGTTAATGTTGAGTTTGTCAATTAATTCCAAAACCTCCTCTAGTGACACTTCAATCTGTGATTATAGTTAATCCCTCTGTTTAATAAATCATGTACTTGTAATGTGAAACATGTTTATATAACAGAAGCGTATGTATCCAAAATATTTTAAGGTTGTTTTAACACAAATACATTTTGTGCTGTTTTGTATGTTTAATTAAATTCCAGTTACTGTCCTAATGCACTTGACAAATCATGAGCAAAAAGTTAATTATCTAGTATATAAGCAAATGTATCATTTGCCATTTTCTGACATACTAAAACTGTACAATTAGGAAGAATCTGAAAATATTGAGTTATATAATTGTTTAAAAAATCATAGATACTTACAGTGTACCCTCCTAGATAGAAAAAAGATCTACCAAATCTAGTGTAAAGGCTCTATTTAGTGGTAAATCAATGTGTTTTAATAGTTATATCACCCAGTGAGGGTTCTTTAGAAAATAACTGAAGTACAAATGGAAAAGTTAATTAAAATTGATGATTTAAATCGAGGCTTTGTACTTGGTGACTTAAATCAATCCATCCTGCTTTTGTCCTCTGGAATTGCTCTACTTCAGGGTGTACCCCTTCCCTATGCCAGGTCTTCCTATGGACTGTTCAGCTGTTCCCCTCCTGTCAATGGAATTCTCCCCCAGGAGGGCTTTTACATTTCCTGTATGCTACCACATACAGGGGCTGTAGTGGAAGCTACAATCTCACCTGCTGGGTTTACAGCTAAAATCAGCTTAAAATAGACACCGTCTTGTCTGAGATTTATTTTTGTAAGGGCAGAGGTATAGTCTCTTGGGGATATTTGGGAAATTTTATTCATTCAAATTCAGCTGATTCTTATCGGGGTTAAATGAAGAAACTAGCTTTAATGGGAGTTACCTACATACATTCTCAAACACTGACCTGAGAAAAGAGCCTGTATCTGTATGGGGACCGTGTCTGTATGGGGACTGTGCTAAGTTACTTTAAAATGTGGTTTCTTAAATCACAAATATACAAGTGAAAAAAAAGGGGGGGCTTTTAGTAGTGAAATCCAGCGTCTCGTCGAGGGTACATCTTAGAGAAACAAAATAGGGCACAAATCCATTTTTCTTTTTACTTGCAGGCCCTCTTTAACTCAGTGATGACCTTCTGGTACAGCACACTTGTATAGATATATATTTCCTTTGCAGTCAGTGGAATTACTCTAGTTTCATGCTGATATAAGTGAATTTGACTCAGTGAGACTAGACTGGTCTGTTTTACAGCTCTGGTTCTTATGCTCTAGCACACTGCTGATGTTGGGATGCAGACACCACAAAGGAATGTTAAAATTATCCATGAGGCTCTTTTCATTGAAACTGAAAATTCATTAAGCTTTTATTCAAAGCCTAGAAGTTGAGCCTAAATGTTTTTGACAAGTGCCCCTTTGTGGACTTTGAAATGTTGTTGTTACAGGATTTGTGTCCTGTGTGTAGTAGGGTCTGGATTTCAGTTTCTAACCGCTTGAATTCAGAGAGGAAGCATTGTTGAGTCGAAAAGGCACAAGCCTAGACAACAAGACTCCTGTGTTGTTATTAGATCCATTGCTGGCTGGCTACCCTGGCTCAGTTCAGCAGTCCATCCCTATTCAGTAAGTATTTATGCATGTGCGAACGGAAGTCCATCCCTAAATGCCTTGCTGAATTGAGACCCATGTGAGGGCAAGTTATTTAATTCCTTTGTGCCATAGTTTACCCTACCTATCAGAGAAGCATAATACTGCCTCACAGAGGTGTTCTGAAGCTTAGGGTGATACCCTGGCTCTTTTGAAGTCAATGACAAAACTCCCATTGACTTCAACATCCTTAATGTTTGTTGGATCCTTAGATTAAAGGTGCCATATAATAAATGCAAAATATTATTCTTCCCTTTTGCTTTTCCTGAATTGCTTCTTATTACCCCTCTCCTCAACCCTTTGGTGCTCCCCAGCACAGTTCTGTTTTCATGCTGCTTTATTATTAGCCTCATTCTCTACCTTTAGGGTACTGGTAGCCCCTATTGAAATCAATGGGAGTTACAGGTATGCCCTGAGAGGGTGAGAGGAGGGAAGAAGGAGAGGTGACCTAGCTTTTAAAACAAATCAAATTCTTATCAGATGTCTTCTAACACTCAAGCATGGATTGATGACTGGATATTTCCAGTCTTACATTTTCTAACTCAGTGAATCTCAGTATAGAAGAAACCAGAAATTTTGTCTTGCATAGGAATTGTGATGGACAGAATAGAAAATAAAATCTCTGTAAAGGAAGTGAGGTTTTCTCCAAAAGTTTCTGAGACTAATGTTATTTTTAGTATCACTGTTCAGCAGAACTGACATTAATTGTACCTGGAGGTGATGGCTTAGCTGTATTTACTTAGAACATGCAATTAAAATATTTATTTGAAAGGTCAGTTCTGCATGGGATATATTATATGTGTGTGGAAAATGATAAGAACCTGCCTTTCATAAGAGGATGTTTTCTTTTGAAGCATATACATAAAATATTTTCCTATGTTTCCTTTCAAAATATACCCCGTCTTTGCAATTGTCATGCACACAATATCTCACCTGCTCTTGATGAGTAATGATAATGTTAAAACAAATATTTTATTTACCTGTAAAAAAGACAAACGATTGCTCACCTTGGATGAGTGGGTAGTAGAATTTTGCAAGACTGCCTGAACCAAAACTAATCTGCCTCCTTGTTGTGGCTGGGAGGGATAATGAATGGATCAGAGGGTTTGCAATAGGATATAGAGTGCCTGCCTCCTCAACGATATTGACTTGAATTCAGCCCAAATCAACAGAGCCTGAAAGTTACCCTCTGGATACACAGTGGCTCATATTTAATGATTTGGTGATCTCAGTCCACTTCCCATTGGATAAATGTTCAGACAACAATAACTAGCCCACAGCTGGTACTGACTTTACAACAGAGAAATTATGGATTATGACACCATTCAGGAAAACACTTAAGCACAAGCTTAAATCCATCCTTGTTCAGAACAGCACAGGCTTAATTTTGAGCTGTGCTTACTTTGTAATAAAAGAGGTGCCGGGGCTCAGCCCTGGCAAGCGCTAGCCCAAATTAAGCACCGGGAGAGTGGCGGCTGCTGGCTAGGCACCCGGCTCTGAAGGCTATGCTGCTGCTGGAGATGGTGCTGTCTTCAGAACTGGTCAGCCAGAGAATGGTGGCTGCTGGCCAGGGTGCCAGAGGTTCTGGGGCTATGAACTGCCAAGCCCCGGCACAAATTAAGCACTGCTTTCGAGAAAAGAAGTCCTATGCAAAGACAATTGGACATCGTGTATGCTTAAAGTTAAACTTGTGCTTAAGTGCTGCTCTGAATCAGAATGCTTTCCTGGATCAGGGCCTGAATGAATCAGACACTGAATTATCCATTCTTTCCCATACCTTATCCCTGCAAATTAGGAACACACCGATGGGTCATAATGTGGGAGCTTGTACTGCCACTAACTGTGATGTAACAGTTCTGTGGCACAGGAGGGAATTCAGAGTCTAAGGTCACCAATCTGGTATGTTTCACAGGCATTATTATTTCCCATTATTTCCTCTTTACCGCATCCATGAGTCTCTTCTTCCCTTTATTCCCTGAAGTCAGCTAGCTGGACTGTTTGTGACTCATGACACAATTTCCTGAAACTTTTTTTAACTTCTTAAAATATATAAAGAAATGCTTTCGTGTGTGATTGTGTGTGTGTGTGTTCTATTAGCAGACATTGCAATTTCACCACAGCATTTTCAATGCAGTTGAAATTAACATATGGATCTGCCAGCATTCCTCACTCAGCAAAACTCCCAAATGACTTCAATGAGAATTTTGTGAGGAGTGCTGAGTGGGGACCATCATTCGTTTACTTCCTTGGTTTCTCCATTAGACTCACTGATATCAGCACCATGAACAGTACTTGTTAAATCCTGTTGCAGGTCCAGCAAGTGATACTTTTGCAAGTTGATATTTCTCTAACTGAGGGATGGGCAAGGGAAGGAAAATCCTAAATTCCACCCCCTTCAGAGATCTATCTAATAAGTATCTAGAATCTGCAGGAAATTCTCAATCACATTGTAACAATGTTACTTGTGTCTATGCTTTTAAAAATAAGATTATTTCAAGAGGGTTTTTTTGGCGGTTCATAGAATCATAGAATATCAGGGTTGGAAGGGACCTCAGGAGGTCATCTAGTCCAACCCCCTGCTCAAAGCAGGACCAATCCCCAACTAAATCATCCCAGCCAGGACTTTGTCAAGCCTGACCTTAAAAACCTCTAAGGAAGGAGATTCCACCACCTCTATTCCAGTGCTTTATCACCCTCCTAGTGAAAAAGTTTTTCCTAACATCCAACCTAAACCTCCCCCACTGCAACTTGAGACCATTACTCCTTGTTCTGTCATCTGCTACCACTGAGAACAGACTAGATCCATCCTCTTTGGAACCACCTTTTAGGTAGTTGAAAGCAGCTATCAAATCTCTCCTCATTCTTCTCTTCTGCAGACTAAATAATCCCAGTTCCCTCAGCCTCTCCTCATAAATCATGTGCTCCAGCCTCCTAATAATTTTTGTTGCCCTCCGCTGGACTCTTTCCAATTTTTCCACATCCTTGTAGCGTGGGGCCCAAAACTGGACACAGTACTCCAGATGAGGCCTCACCTATGTCAAATAGAGGGGAATGATCACGTCTCTCCATCTGCTGGCAATGCCCTTACTTATACAGCCCAAAATGCCGTTAGCCTTCTTGGCAACAAGGGCACACTGTTGACTCATATCCAGCTTCTGATCCACTGTAACCCATAGGTCCTTCTCTACAGTATTGCTGCCTAGCCACTCGGTCCCTAGTCTGTAGCAGTGCATGGGATTCTTCCATCCTAAGTGGACTCTGCACTTGTCCTTGTTGAACCTTATCAGATTTCTTTTGGCCCAATCCTCTAATTTGTCTAGGTCCCTCAGTATCCTATCCCTGCCATTCAGTGTATCGACCATTCTTCCCAGTTTAGTGTCATCTGCAAACTTGCTGAGTGTGCAGTCCACGCCATCCTCCAGATCATTAATGAAGATATTGAACAAAACTGGCCCCAGGACCGACCCTTGGGGCACTCCGCTTGATACCGTCTGCCAACTAGACATGGAGCCATTGATCATTACCAGTTGAGCCTGACAATCTAGACAGCTTTCTATCCACATTATAGTCCGTTCATCCAGCCCATACTTCTTTAACTTGCCAGTAAGAATACTATGGGAGACAGTATCAAAAGCTTTGCTAAAGTCAAGCTTTGCTAAAGTCAACACATGCACTGCTTTCCTCTCATCCACAGAGCCAGTTATCTCATGATAGAAGGCAATTAGGTTAGTCAGGCATGACTTGCCCTTGATGAATCCATGCTGACTGTTCCTGATCACTTTCCTCTCCTCTAAGTGCTTCAGAATTGATTCCTTGAGGACCTGCTCCATGATTTTTCCAGGGACTGAGGGGAGGCTGACTGGCCTGTAGTTCCCCGGATCCTCCTCCTTCCCTTTTTTAAAGATGGGCACTACATTAGCCTTTTTCCAGTCATCCAGGACCTCCCCGGATTGCATCCGGCCTCATGGACTTGTGCTTGTCCAGCTTTTCTAAATAGTCCTGAACCACTTCTTTCTCCATAGAGGGCTGGTCACCTCCTCCCCATGCTGTGCTGCCCAGTGCAGTAGTCTGGGAGCTGACTTTGTTCGTGAAGACAGGCAAAAAAAGCATTGAGTACATTAGCTTTTTCCACATCCTCTGTCACTAGGTTGCTTCCCTCATTCTTGTTGCTAACATAGTTCATTTCAGATTTTTTTTACTTAGAATCACTAGTTATGATATTGTAATGAATTGACGTGTGTGTGCATAGTAAGATTTTGCAAGTAGTGAAACCATAGTAAGGTTGTATTGTATCAGAATTTTCTGTCTTATGGGATCTGTACCTCGGTGTCTCACCTGGTTTTTTTGGTAACCCTATTTTGTAAACATGCCATAGATAATTTGAACGAAATTTCAGCCACTAATAAATATGAATATGGAATGATCTCCAATGTGTATCTTTTGTATGGATATTTAGGAATTTTGGGAAAACTAGAGTAGCCTATGTATAGAAAAGCCTATTTTTTCCACACAGCACACCTTTGCTGCCCCCTGCTGCTGCCTAATATTGTGATATCAGAGATATTGATCCCACTCATCATTACTGCCCTCTAGTTCATATGCATACCTGGGAAGAGTCACTGTTGCTCTGGTTGTCATGGCAGTGGCTGTCTTTGATAACTGATTTACCTCAGATGGCTATGACATGACTACAAAGAAGGGTCACAGGAGGAACTGCAATGAAACAGACTGGATTTAGATAAGACCTGCTGTGCTCCTTTGGGTTTGTGTTGTGGTAAATTACACTGCTTCTTTTGAAAGGGTAGATGGTTTGATTGTTACTTTCCTCAAAAAGAGTTTATTGACAATAAGATAGAAGGGTTCCTTTTCATGCGCATTGATTATATGCTCCTTATAAATTGGGGGATATGGGTTTCTTGAGTGTTTACCTTTTTTTTTTAAATGGGAAATTATAATGGAGGCGTTTAATCCAGTTTAATTAGTTTCACCATATTGGTCAGCATGGCACTGAGTGATGAAATATGGAATGTTGCAAAGATAACAATGGGAATAAAATATACATTGAAAAGGACGTTAGTTAAGGTTGCTCTCATCAGTAAACTAAACCATAAAAAGTTAGGAAATACAAAGGGAAGGATTAAAAGGTTGTATAGTTAAGCATTCTCAAGCTAGGAAATGACAGAATGAACACTAGCCATGGAACCTTAATTTGGCCCCTTTATACATATGCATTATGATACTGTCTTTAACTACACACTGAAATTACTAGCTGTGAAAAGTTTGTTTTAAGTAACTTGCCCAGGATCACACAGAAACTTGGTGGCTTAGTCAAAATTGCCAGGATGGCATTCAACGGCTATAATCATGAGACCATCCTTTTTCTTCCTGCAATTCACTACAAATCTTCCAACTACCACAATAAATGAGGCAGAGGTCCTGCAGACAAGACTCCTTTCTTAAACAAACCTCATTCATCCACAGAGCAGATCTGTCCTGTGAACTGAATGAACCAAGGATCCTGGGCTTGTATATACATATAAAAATAATGTAATTAAAGACCGTATCATAATGCAAACTCACAAGGTTGCATGGGGAACATTCATTCTGCCATTTCCTAACTTGAGTGCTTGATGCCACAGCTTTTTAATCCTTTTTATTCCTTAACGTTGTATTTCCTAACTTTTTTTATAGTTTAGTTTATTTACGAGTAAACTTAAAAAAAACCACCCTTTGTTTTTTAGTTGTGTGAAATAACACATGTACTTCATTGCCCTCTACTGTGGCTATTGTAAGTAGCATATTAATAACTGTGAAGTCCTAGATCACCACAGATTTGAGCATGGGTTGTTGGAAGGTCTAAGTTCAATTCATTTTTACTGTTTCTTGAATTCTTAGGAGCATGTTCTTTCCTCAGTTCCTTTTTGCAGCTCCCTCTATTATCAATAGATTTGTGCCTTAAATAAATACTTCTAATTTGCTTACTGACTACTTCAGATCAAAATAACAAGAGTTGGCAACAGATAAGAGGTCCAGCCAGGATTTGTTTGTGATTTTAGTTATAATAACGAATAAATAGGCAGGCTGAAGTGTTTTGTATTGCTTTTTAAAAGACCATTAGAACTTCAAGAGAAAAAATACAAGAGACCACTTTTAGCAAATAGGTGCTCTAAGATAAGACCTTATTGACACTGAAAGAAATTCCTGTTTTTTCCCCTTCTTTCCTTTTTTAGTTGGTTCTCTTGCAGTTTTCTTGACGTAGAGAAAGCTGCCTGTGTCTCTCATGCTGCCCATATGTGAGTGAATGCTATTCAAGAATTCTTTTTGTCCCTTGCCCCCAAGATCCTGTGGATGCACTTGAAAGATCTGGTAAATGGAGTAAGGCCTCTTCTACATCTGAAATTGGAGAAGTTTAAATGCTACTGCCATCCTCCCATATTGCTTTTTGTTTTTATTAGCTCTTAACTCCTCTTTGGACTGTATTATAGTGAATAATCCATACATGCCTGGGAGGCTGATACTGGGTTGGCAATGGTGTTTAGTAGCATATCTTGGTGAGGCAGGCAAGGCCTGGTTTCTCATCTGAAATCAGATCGTGGATGCTGACTTTGTGTTCTTCAGCAAAAGCTTGAACTTCTTATCTCCTGCTACACAGGCTGTTGGTGCAGTGGGCAAAGATTTTGTCAGAAGAATGGATGGTATATGCTAGGGCCATCCCTGATGGTTCTCCTGCTTGAATGGTGTTTCCACATGCCCATTAGAACTGGGATTTTGGGGACTGAGGTTCTAGTTATCTTGATGGTGTTGCGATTCCACTCTGCCATATTCCCAGCATGTGGCAAAGTGCTCAGTCCCTTTGGCTAGAGTATTGGCATGATGACAAAAGAGTGTGCCTGGGTAGTGCCATGGCGTATGCAGGCACAGAAGCATTCTTATTTCTTCACCTTGCCAGGACACTCCACTTTCTCTGTCCAATTCAATGTCCCTTTCCTGTGCGGCAGCTGTGGCATCCACTTACAATGTTGAGATTGTGGAGGCTATTCGCTAAAAGTTTGAGGGTAGGCACCCTTCTTTTCTCCCTCTTTTGCTGGGTTCTTACTAATTCCTTCTAATGACTTACTGAATTACAGTGGGGTGCGGGAAGAGTGAATATAGTGACCAAAGTATTGTTTAAAAGTAGGAACAAAGAGAAAAGGATTTTAAAACAGCCTACACCCATCTATCTTATATATAAGATACTGTCCCTGATAGTGTAGGCAGGCCTTATTTCTTCAGACACCTCAACAGGTGCCTGTGTCGGTCTAAATAGTTCCATAGATACTGCTTCCTTACAAAGAATCCCATTTTATCCAGCCAGACTCTTTCTGATCTTCTGGTTGTTATATCAGATTGTAGGATTGTGGGGGATTTGGCAATCTAGTAAAATGGTTTTAAACAGTTCCCAATTATCACTCACATTTTTCTATTTAAATTCTTTCTTTCCTCAAGGTAAATTGGTTCATAGTTGTTTTCAGTTGGTGAAATTTGCCAAGTACATCTACTACTGGTTTGGACTTCATTCTGTTTACACATAACAAATGTAATCAAGAGCACAGATTTCAGATTAGTCTTCAAATTCAGAACTCTTTGAGGTTCTACTATCACTGGATCTATATAGTTGGCTTGGTGTGTGCTTTCAGATGTAATTAGGCTATGTTTATGTTGGAGGTTGTTTGTTTGTTTTAATGTCCTTTTACTAGTTGGCGTGTGTGTTCCTTGTTCTAATTCTTCTTGTCTTCTTTTCGCAAGCTAAACTTGTCAATCAGGGTTGTCATGGTACTGCTGGATAAAACCTGGAATGTGGGAATGTAACAGGATACTGGCCCTTTAATAGGGCTATAAGGGAAACATGGGCCCCCATTCCTGGCTCAGCACTGAATAAGAGTTCTGGGACATGTAGTTCCTCGAGGGACTGTGGGAACTATATGCTGGAGCGCAAAGCATGCTGAGAAAGAGGCTAAGGAAATAAGAGTTTACTATTTTTCAGAGAGAGAGATTGCAGTGGTTCTTCCTCTGACAGCGAGTGAGAGAGTGAGTGTGCAAGTGAATGCATGCCTTGAAAAGAGCCAGGCTATGTTAGGGATCCCAGGAAACACCCTGGGAATGAATATGCATTGGATCTCTGCTTAATCTGCTAAAGGAAAAGACACTGAGAGGGTAGGAGCTATTGGTGTCTCAGTAAATAAGAACCTCCAGTGAAGGAATGTGACAACAGCTGATACCTGCAGAGAACAGCCAGCAGGTGTTGTGGGATGGAGCTGGGAGGCCTGGAAATGGGAGAAGAAAGTGACTCTGCCAATTGAAGCAGAGCTTACAGAACACCTGGGGTGGGATTCAGTGTCCTTTGAGGGCTGAGAATTGTGGCTTCCAGAAGAATGAAGGAGGGAGTCAGTCCCCTCTGCAGTCAACTGGGAGACCAGGGCAGAGAGCCTGAAAACTGAGCAGTTGAAAAGTTAACTGAGGATTGTCTAATTTGGACCCTGCCTCAAAGAGAAGAATTTTGGGGAGCCCAGCTACTAAGGAGTGAGAGTCATACTGATTCTAAGGGTGTGACTATGCCTTAGAAAGGGTTGGTTAGAGCTCTTGATTTGTGCTTCTTGTTGGATTTCTTTCCACCCTGGTAGACATGGAATTCTCCTGATTTAGCTGAGGGCTAAATTAAATCACCCAAACCCTCTGCCAGCTGATGGAGACTGTAAACATAGTGGAGCAGTAATAGATCCATGACAATTAACTTTTGAACTAGAAGAGGTTCTATAAGCCATTTGAGAAAGAAAAGTTGAACCATGGAAATCTTTCAAAAAGTGCTATGGGTGCAAAAAACATGTGAACTGAATTGGGGAAACTTGCAATAAATGTTGTGAAAAGCTTTCACCGAGCACTGTCAAATGATTTTGCAAGCTGTATTGCTGTTTACAAGCTATAAAAGCAATATAAATAAATATTTTAATATTGGATCCAGATCTAGCGGCATTCACTCAGTCAAAAAATTTGCAGTTGAAATGAATGCCTAGTGGAAAAACAAACAGGTTCCAGTCTTTCAAAGAGATCTACCTGTGCAGGCCCTTATGCCAGCTGAGATCAATGAAACTGTACTGACAGAACCCTTTGCAGCATGAGGATTGTAGCTGGCTGAAATATTTTCCATTGCAATAGGATTCAGCAATCAAACTATGAGCACTTTTAACTAATGTCTCTAAAAGTCGCTTCACCATGTCAGGAGACAGAGTTTGTCATATTCTGTATGCTTTGGTATGAGGATGAAGTGTGGGTCTTCACTTTGCCACAGGCTCAGGTGTGAAAGTACTCCTGTTGGCAAAGAAACTATTGACAGACTGATAGAGTCACAGTTCAAGATAAGAGAAGTTCTGGTGAACAAACACATGAAGCTGAGTTTAGGAAGCTGGAACACTAAGACCAGCTAAAGCTCATCACCTTTCCCTAGTCCATTTCCTTTGATAAACATGTTACAATTTAGGCTTGCCAATAAATGGTCATGACTATCTTGACACAGTGGTGACTGGCATCTTCAACAAGTCAAAAGGGAGGAAGTTTGGATATAATAGAAAAGCAGTTTTTAACCTTTTAAAATTATGCATTCCACTGACAATCTGTGCAAACTATCTAGGAATCATCTCAATGTGATTATTATTCATATATAAGCCCATAGGCTATCTGTGGAGTTTTATTGAAATCCAGAGCAGAATACAGATCTCTTTCCGAGCTACCCCTCTGTGTTCCAGATAGAAAGCTGTTTACCTACAATTTTCAGGAAGTATTTCACCACTGAATCATTTTTACTTACACCTGTTTGGAAAGTTAAATTAGATCCCATATCTGTTGCATATTAATAAAAAATAAAAAGGTATGTTCTAAGGATTTTTCCTTTATTTTAGTGTGAAAGAGAAATCTAGCATCACAAAATAGGTGCTTTTTCTTTTCAGTCCCTGTTTTTATTGGTATATTTTTACTATGATTACCCTTTTAGTGGAAAAGTTTTCCTTGTTAGTTGAATTAAGGCAGTAGTGAATCAAAAGGTCTGCTATCATCAAGTTGACCCATATCATTCAGTTGTATTACTTTAATTTATCCACATGACCTCTTGCGCTCAGATGACAGCCTTCTTATACACTGAGCTGTTTGTAGTGGAAGGGTGCTGTGAGGGGAAGAAAAAATTGCCACTCACCTAGAATGTGAATTGTAAAATGCTTTCCCAGAGCTGTCCATTCTTAATTTCCTGTGTTCAGTCTGTTAGAAGCATCTCTGGTGAAAAGTCAATATGATCTATGTTGCTGTTTCAAAACGAATGCCTCTTTGTCCTGTAAGGTTATGTATTCTTTCAGCTTTCCAAGTAATTCTACCAGGAAAGAAAAGAAAATTAAATGGCATTTCTGTCCTCTTTTTGTTTACATGTTGTTTTCCCCTCTTGTGGGAGCAGAAACTCTTGTGCTCTCTCTCACTCCTTTTTTTTAAAAGAACTTTTTTTAAATACATGTTTTTTTTATAATAGTAATGATATACAAAAATACTGTGTCTATAAATCAGTGGTGACAGTCAACTTGAAGTGCGCAAATGGTTTTATTGAAAATTGTTATTCATTTGTAAAGTGAGGTGTTTCTATGACTCATTATGTTCATTCTTGGATTTGTTTAGATTACGCTTTTGTTTCCAAGAGTTAGTGGTCTTGATGTGCTGGCAAAAGCAACTGAGGAGTTTGGGGTTTTTGTTTTTTGAGTTTTCTCTTCATTTAGATACAATACTATTTCTTGTAACTTGCATGATCCTAAAACACCTGGGTAGACTAGAACTATAATGTGTAGATGAGGTAGGTGGATATACTTAGCTAGCTGCTGACTAGACAAGACTGCTAATCACTGCTAACTGTAATCTTAAACATAAGGCTGAGCTGAAGGAGGTCATAGTTAATAATGTGAAACTTGGAGGAGGGAAAAGGTGTCTCCTAGAACTTGCCAGCTGACCTGCTTTGGACACACCACCATGTGCTGTCTTTGTAAATTGGAGGTACTCTGTCCTATTAGAACAGCTCACCACTGGAATAATTGCTTAATATGCATACTCCAGAGCAGTGCTTAATTTGTAATGAAAGGGGTGCCGGGGCTCAAGCAATTAGGTGCTGGGGCTTGAGCAACTTTTTTACATTCATGATTGATGCAGCAAACCCAGAGGTGCCGGGGCTATGAACTGCCAAGCTTAGAGGTGCCAAGGCTCAGCCCTGGCAAGCCCTGACACAAATTAAGCACTGCTCCAGAGTAATAATCCAACTAAATGTGGTGGTGGAGGGAAGATTCCATTGGTTGATCTGCTCCTCACTACCTGGGATTGTCTTGTGGCAGTCAGATGGACCCTCTTCCCACAAACCACTAGAAAAGTGGCCAAAGCCAGCAAGTACAATTAGCTTCTAGTTTTCTGTGGGACTTTGGAGTCCATCTAATAGCAATCAGTATTCCCTATAAATTCCATTTCGTTCCATGCACTGCTCCAACATTCTATTGGCAGAACGTGACTGGGCATGGGGAGCCTCCCACTCCAGTTGCCATGCAGAAGCCAGCCACAGTGGCAGAGCAGACTGCTTTGTTAGCACCACCACGGACCAAACCCATTCAAAAGGGGAAGGGCCACGGCCCTGCTCATCTCCTCCCCTCATGCTGCATTCGCCTAAGGAGTGACATACCAACTGTACTGCCAAAAGTGCTGGAAGGCATTATTTCCATGAGCCAAAATGCCTCCCACTGGGCTGGTACAGCTCTGCATTGTCCCACATGACTATGCCTAGTTGGCACAATTTGGTATTAAGCCTTATATAACATGTTCTGCTTTCTAGTCTATCCTGACTTAAGCCATTTTCTTTGCCTCTTTTATGACTGCATCACTAGCCTTCACTATTTTAGTTTTGGTGTCCTCAAGCTGATGGATTCTCAAGATTGTTTTTTCTCAACCAAGCTCTCCCTCATGTTCTCATTCCACTCACATCTATCTATAAGGTGGCCTTTCCCTATGTACATCTATCAGCTACAGTGGATCTCCACAAATGCTAAATCATAATGCTATAATCAGGTCTATAGTGCTCTGTGCAGCAGAAACCAACCAAGCTGGGTAAAGGTGCATTTTTAGAAGCTGAATCATACAAAGTAAAAAAATATTTCAGCTGGAGAGTATAGTATTGCATTGTCAAGAAAAAGGAGCACTCCATGCTTTCCAAAATATATGAAAACACCATTCATCCTCTGACTGGAGACTTTAGATCTGAAACCTGGAATTCTTGCCCTCCATGACTTTCCTGAACTTCATGTGCACTTCATGTATGTTGTACCTTTATGTTTTGTACACACATAGTATTACTTTCTTAGCAGGTTGTTTGCTTACTGGATGTCATGGCTTTTTAGTTCCTGCCATTCTGTTACTAGTTGCTTTGGGTATGTGTTATTAACTATGCTTTGTTTGAAAAGGAAATCAGTAAAATAACGTGAGAGCCCATTCCTTTCTGCTCGAAGTACAGCATCATATATTCTTCTTTGGCAGAAGTTTTTAGTTCTTGTTTCTGTCATCTCATTGTTTTTACAATTTTGTACATATTTAGGTTGGGTAAAGCACATAGGAATTCTTCCTTGTTGAATTAGGAGAGAAGAATAGCAAAAGGTTTGGTATAATCATGTTGACATATATTATCCAGTTTTAAGGGCTCAGTCTCTCTCTCAGCAACTCTCACTAGTTTATATAACACTGAGATGTTGCAGTAAAAGGTTTCAGAGGAGGAAAAGATCACTATTTGCCTAGAATGTGAAACATAAAATACCTTCCCTTAGCAGTCCATTGGTAACTGCGTTCAGCCTCCCAGCTGAATCATAGAATCATAGAATCATAGAATATCAGAGTTGGAAGGGACCTCAAGAGGTCATCTAGTCCAACCCCCTGCTCAAAGCAGGACCAATTCCCAGCTAAATCATCCCAGCCAGGGCTTTGTCAAGCCGGGCCTTAAAAACCTCCAAGGAAGGAGACTCCACCACCTCCCTAGGTAACGCATTCCAGTGTTTCACCACCCTCCTAGTGAAATAGTTTTTCCTGATATCCAACCTGGACCTCCCCCACTGCAACTTGAGACCATTGCTCCTTGTTCTGTCATCTGCCACCACTGAGAACAGCCGAGCTCCATCCTCTTTGGAACCCCCCTTCAGGTAGTTGAAGGCTGCTATCAAATCCCCCCTCATTCTTCTCTTCTGGAGACTAAACAATCCCAGTTCTCTCAGCCTCTCCTCATAAGTCATGTGCTCCAGACCCCTAATCATTTTTGTTGCCCTCCGCTGGACTCTTTCCAATTTTTCCACATCCTTCTTGTAGTGTGGGGCCCAAAACTGGACACAGTATTCCAGATGAGGCCTCACCAATGTCGAATAAAGGGGAACGATCACGTTCCTCGATCTGCTGGCAATGCCGTTAGCCTTCTTGGCAACAAGAGCACACTGTTGACTCATATCCAGCTTCTCGTCCACTGTGACCCCTAGGTCCTTTTCAGCAGAACTGCTACCTAGCCATTCGGTCCCTAGTCTGTAGCAGTGCATGGGATTCTTCCGTCCTAAGTGCAGGACTCTGCACTTGTCCTTGTTGAACCTCATCAGGTTTTTTTCTGCCCAATCCTCTAATTTGTCTAGGTCCCTCTGTATCCGATCCCTACCCTCTAGTGTATCTACCACGCCTCCTAGTTTAGTGTCATCTGCAAACTTGCTGAGAGTGCAGTCCACACCATCCTCCAGATCATTAATAAAGATATTAAACAAAGACCATATGATCTACACTGCTGTTTTTAAGAAAGGGTCTTTGTGTTCTGTAAGATGTGTTCTTTGGATTCAGAAATAATCCTACCAGAAAGGAAAAGTAAGTGAAAAGACAAGGAAAAGAGAGAGGACAAAATGAGAGAAATCAGTTAAAATGATACATTTTAACCATACACCGGCTTTTTACAAACTAACGTTACTAGAAGAATAAAACATTCAAAAACTATTGCATTCTTCTGTCAATGGTGTCTTGGCCACATAGCTCATTACCATCTCTTCATAATTAAATGAATTAAGAAAGACATACTTGGGAAGTGCAGTGATGGACATGCTATAGAAATCTACCAAAGTCAAACATGGAGCACAAATCTAATAAGGGCTACATGCTGTAGGGCATCTGTACCAGATGATTGGCAGATAGCTAATGTGATGTGGATTTTTTTAAAAAGGCTTCAGAGGTGATCCTGGCAATTAAAGGCCAGTAAGCCTAACTTTAGTAACTAGCAAATTAGTTGAAACTATAGTAAAGAACATAATCATCAGACATACAGACAAACCCGGTATGTTGGGGAATAGTCAACATGGCTTTTGTAAAGGGAAATCATGTCTCACCACGCTATTAGATTTTTTGAGAGGGTCAAGAAGTTAGAAAGGTGTAATATAGATAGGTATATAAATCCAAGTGAACAAGGCCCAAATCGTAGAAACACTGGAGCAGAAACTGAAGGACCAGACCAAGGAGTCAGAGGAGGTGATGACCATCATGAACTATAAGTGCCCTGGAATGTGGTAACTTGAGCCCCCTACCAATTCAATTTTATCTGCTGTCATTGTCTGGCATAAATATATGTTCAAACACTATAAGTGACAAAAATTCTGTCTGAAATTGTATAAGCAAAGACAGAAATTGATTAAGCCTAAATTGGATGGATTTGTGACACTTCCCCGATTTAAACCCCAACACCACAAAATGGAATGACATGGGTGGTAGTTCATGAGAAAAGCTCTCCATTAAGATAGGGTCCAGATTGCTGAAAATGTATCCTGTGGGGATATAAAAGAAGCTATAAGTTAAATTATATCTGGACCTGGTAATTTTATAATTAAGGTTGCCCCAGACTTTCCATTGTAAGACATAGTTTTTAGTCACTTATAACTTTGCCAAACTTTAACTGTCTGAGCTGAAATGTTCCATGCCAGGAGTCTACCTCGTGCTGATTTTTTTTTCAAAACAAGTCAACCACTTTCCAAGAACAAGATCAGAGGAAAAATACATGTTTTCAGTGCTCTTTTGTTTTTTTTTATTTTTGCCACTGTTCCATTGAGAATCAGTAACATGTCCATGTTTTAGAGAAGAGACTTTCCCCCTGTATTATTCAACGTGTGGCCCACACCTTTATACTACCTACTACTTAAACTCTGCAATATAGAATTATTTTCTACATGGCATATGTATGGCACTTACTGCCCTAGTAACTGAGTGCTTCACAAACATTAATGAATTCATCCTCACAAAACCCATCTGAGATTAGATGATATCACAATATTACAGCTGAGAACTGAAGCACAGAGAGATTAAGACAAAATTGTCAAGTGTCCACTATTTTTGGGTACCCAATTTAAGATCCCTAGGACCTGATTTCTTTTTCAGAGTACATAGCATATTTATAGCACTTTGTATGTCCAAAGTACAGTTCCTATTGATTTCAGCTGCAGTTGTGAGGGTTCAGCACTTCTGCAAATCAGGCCACAGGTGCACTCAGCAACAGGAACATATAGTCCATGTGTGAAAATGTTGATTTAAGTGACTCATATAGGAACTCTGAGGCAGGAGCAAGGATAGAAGCCAGTTCTCCAGGATGGTATTCAGTTCCCTAAACCATGAAACCATCATTTATCTTTCTGCAGTTCCCCACCTCATTCACTATGCAGCTTGCAACATCTGCAACAAATAAGGCAAAGGTCTAGAGACAGCAGCCTTTCTCTATACAACCGCTTATTGATTCTCTGAGTACCCTCTATTCTGTGCACAGGGCCGGCTCCAGGCACCAGCACAGCAAGCTGGTGCTTGGGGCAGCCCATGGAAGGGGGCTGTACGAACAGGTCTTCAGCAGCGGGTCCCTCAGGTCCTCTCAGAGGGAAGGCCCAGCCGCTGAATTGCCACCGAAGAATGAAGCGTCGCGGTAGAGCAGGCGCCGAAGTGCCGCCGATCGCAGCTTTTTTTTTTTTTCCTTCGCTCCTTGGGGCGGAAAAAAAGCTGCAGCCGGCCCTGTCTGTGCACTGAAGGAGGTGGGGGTTATGTTGAAAACATGTGATCATGTAATTACAGTGGAGTCGCATCTTACGCAGGGGTTAGGTTCTCAAGTCAGCGCGTAAGGGAAAAATCACGTATACTCAAAATTATCCTTGAAAATCCCTTAAATCGCCCATAAAGTACAGTATACTCTACATGGTTTTGTGTATATAACTCTGTACAGTAATATGTATAATGTATACAGTAATGTACAGTATATAATAGAGTACATATGCAAAATCTAATTTTACAGTACTGTATTTTTAATTACAGGGGGTCGTCAGGGCTTGATGTCGATCCAGGAGACGGAGGTGACGGAGAGCTTGGGTGATGGAGAGTGAGTCGTAGACGAAGTGGTTGGCTCTGGTTCAGCTCAAGAAGTTGATTGCGTAGGCTCATCTGCTGCTGGTTGTTTTTCCTTGAAAAACATAGTGATCGGCAACTGTCGCTGTTGTCTCTTGAGCTGCTCAAACATTTCTTGATACGGTCTCAAATCGTCCGTAATACTACATGTGATTTTGAGGCTTCATTCTATAGAGGGATCGTATTCAGAAATTAAATTGTTCAAGTGTTTCGCTGGTTGGAACACTTCAGCAAATTTATGAAGATTCCAATTTGCTGGCTCTTCCTGTTTGTCGTCATTATCTTCGTCTTCTGTAGACGATTTTATCAGTTCCTCTAACTCTTTGTTAGTCAATGTTTCTCTATGGCTCTCAATTAATTCTTCAATTTCTTCCTCAAGGATATCGACGAAGCCATCACCACCCACTTGCCTGGCCACCTGAACAATACGTTTCGCTTCTTTGTCAATGGTCGGGAAACCCTTAAAATCATTCACACATTTTTTCCATAGGTTTTGCCAACATGCATTGACTGTTTCAGGCTTGATTACATCCATTGCCTGTTTAATATAAGTGATGCAATTGGCAATGTTGAAGGACTTCCAACACTCCATCACATTAAGATTGGGATCAATATCCACTACGTATCTGTGAGAATGTAAGCCTCATGAATCATGCTTTGGTCGAGAGGTTGGAGGATGGAGGTGGTATTGGGGGGGAGAAAGACGACTTCAACGTCGTTATGTGCAAACTGGAGTGCCGCAGGGTGACCAGGAGCATTGTCTACGATCAGCAACACTTTAAAGTCAAGTCCTTTCTCTTCGAGGTACCGCTTGACCTCCGGAATGAAACACTTGCGGAACCAATCCAGAAATAATGCTGCCATCACCCAAGCCTTTTTATTTGATTGCCAGAACACAGGCAGGAGATTTTGTTCTTGCTTTTAGGGCACGGGGATTTGCAGCCCTGTAGAGCAAGCCTGGCTTTATCAAATGCCCAGCCGCATTGCCACAAAACAACACAATCACACAGGGGCTTGTCTTTCTGATTTCGAAATGTAAGTGCGGTTGGGCATTTTTTTTCCAGAAGAGCCCAGTCTCGTCAGCATTAAAAACTTGTTCCGGAAGATAGTCCTTTTCTTCTATGATTTTCTTTAATTGTTCGGGGTAGGCTTTTGCTGCCTCTTCATTGGCAGATGCAGCTTCACCAGTAATCTGCACGTTTTTGAGGTTGAAGCAGTTCCTAAAACTGCTAAGCCAACCTTGGCTGGCTTTGAATTCCTTCTCATCAGAAGGCTGTCCCTCTTTAGTCTTCACTAAAGTCTTATTACACACCTGGCTCATCACCTTAGCAGTTATTGGAGCACTTGATGCCATGGCTTGACGAATTTCTCTCTCTCAAATTTTGATGGCACGGATGCTAGATTCGTTGTGGCCATATTTACGTGCCATGTTGGAGACTGACACCTACCATCTCTCAATAAGTCCAACACAGCCAGTTTTTCCTCCAGTGTTGGAACAGATTGCTGTTTCTTTGGTTGAGCACCAGATGAAGTAGTTGGCTTGCGTTTAGGGGCCATGTTGTACAAAAAAACCACTAGAATCACACTTAGCGTGGTGCGATGCTCACACTATGAGAGGCACGCGGGAACTGAGACCAACTGAGGGAACAGCAGATTCCCGTCTCCCATCTCACGCTAACTCCGGGGCATACACTCATTGGGTGGAATCGCCCGCACTATTTACAGGTATCTTGTTGTTTTTCTTTTTTTTTGCCAAGCACGTATAGTTGAATTCACCTAAGTTAAATGCGCGTATGATGCGAGTCCCCTGGTAAAAACTTATCATAATGAATACATGCAAGGGGTTGAAATAAGCATTTCCTAACTTTGGAGTGCTTAACTCTGCAATGTAAATAACATATTCGCACAGGGTTTTTGTTTGTTTGTTTGTTTTAAAGATATGTAGTACTGGGTAGAAGTTGGTCAGAAAATGATTTGGCAGTCACTGGATGTGCAAAATGAGTCTAATTTACACAGTGAAGAGGGAGGAGGATGTTGTAGTAGGAAAACCAAGCCCTTGCCCTATTGTACATTCTTCAATCAGCTGCTACATAACCCCTGGTGCTACCTTGACTTACACATAATGGTTATATTCACTTTACATTATTTTGGGACAGCTGTTTAGGAGGTGTAAATGGGTAGAGCTCATTGAAGACACTGGAGCTCAAAAGACTCACACCATTTGAGGATCTGGCCCTTTGTTTTTCCAATCTGTAATATGTGTTCAGGGTTATGGGTTTTTCTTTAAAACAATGTGTTGAGAATTCAGTGCTACCCAGATGTAAACATAGAAAACAAACATCCTTTAAGCAGAAATTCTACAGTTTGAGTGCACAAATAGACAGTGATACTCACTGGTGGGGGTAGAAGCCCCACAGCAAAATGCTGCCAGTGTTAACTACTGCTGTAACACAGCATACCGTCAAAGTGCAGCCAGGCTCAAGGAGACATTCCCCCTAGATTATCTGTCACCTGAGGGAAACCGCTTCCATCCAAGAATAATCCTCCACCTTTGTTTCCTTTCTTTCTGTTTTTTGACCTCTCTGTGTGGGCAATTTCTCTAAGGAACAAAATACTTGCCTCGTGTTTAGCCTTGTAATACTCAGTCTGACTGAATTCCAGCTATATTCTCTTTAGTGCTGTAGAAGGGTCGAGGTAGCTGTCTAATTTGTTGACTTTTGCAAATCTTTCCTTAGGAAACTATTGCGACAACCCTTGTTGACCATTTGTACAGTCATGTTCATGGCTCCAGCAATACTGTGTACTAGTTATATGAGTATCAACTGGTGGGGTAGAAGAGGCAAAGAAGGGTTGTTACAACTTTTCACATTTTAAGAGTATCTGGGTAAGTCTTTAGCAGAAACCATTGGCACAGAGGCAAAAACACACTGAATTTATGCCCAAGCATTTTCATCATGTACTTAGGTATGTTGTCATTATGCACTTTAAGCAAAAGTGAGTGATAGATGGAGTTAGAATTTGGATGTATATAGCTGAAAGAAAGAGAACTGTATTCTGTCATGGAAAGTATTCTGCTTAGTATTTTTTTGGACATATTTAAATATAGAACTAAAATGACGCCTGTATAATGTAAAATAAAATGCACATATAATTTTTAACTTCTCCTTTGGACAACCCTGAGACAACAGGGTTATGCAACCCTACATAGTTTTGACCACCTCATTAGTTAATAGTTTTGCCATGAAAACTATTTACTGACTAAATAGCACTGGCTGAGATAGAGGCAAATGATCTGATCTGAACATATGCAGGAATCTCTTTTAGACTGAGGCTAGGTCTACACTACCGCCTGAATCGGCAGGTAGAAATCGATCTCTTGGGGATCGAATTATCGCGTCTCGTCGGGACGCGACAATCGATCCCCGAATCGACGCTCTTACTCCACCAGCGGAGGTGGGAATAAGCGCCGTCGACGGGGAGCCGCGGAGGTCGATTTTGCCGCCATCCTCACAGCGGGGTAAGTCGGCTCCGATATGTCGAATTCAGCTACGCTATTCGCGTAGCTGAATTTGCATACCTTAAATCGACCCCCGCCCCTGTAGTGAAGACCTGCCCTTAGTAAAGTGAATGTTTTCTATCTGAGGAAGAGTCATCAGGGGAAAACTGAAGCTGCAACATATTTAAGGAGAAAGTTGAGACATAACTTATTCCATATTTACCACAGCATTTATGATGATGTGACTTTTGTTGCTCTTTACTTTCTTGAGCCATTTTGTAGGAAACAAAATGAAGTGAGAAGGAAAAAATGAAGCAAATAGGATAGGAAATTAAAAGTAAATGAAATACTTTAAATCAGGCACTGGATGTCCCCAGCAGTGTTATGACTAAAAACTAAATTGTAAAGTGAAAGCGAAGGGCAGACATTAACAGTTAAAGCAAAGAGCTCCCCTAGAAAAACAAACATGTTTTGATATTTGTATTTTAGTCTAATACAGTGATGATGATAAAGCAGATGAGAGTACATAGGTGTGGTACTACTGCCACTGAGCGGAGACTTTTAACCTGACTTTTAACCTGGTTCAAGTGGCATGTGAGTTGAAAAAAGAGTGTTTTAGTGAAGAGTTTTCAGCTCTGGAACTTGCTTTCTCCTTTGGTCTGCCAGAGCTTGAACTTGTTGACCTACAAGTCAAAATGCAAAGCTCATCATAACCCTCATGCTTTCTTGTAGATGGGAATAGGTAAAATCCAATTTTGATATATCTGAGAGTATTTCATATTTTGTGCTTTGGCCCTAACTTGTATCTTTTTTTTTCTTTTTGGAACATTTGCACAGTCAAACACTCTCAGAATGACCCTCTGAAAGGATCATCTTTTATTTCTATGAAGAGAGCTTGTTTACTCTAGAAGTACTTTTCTTGCTGGCAGAAGGAATCCAGACTAGAATTAAATAGGACAGTGCCAAAGTATTCTCCTATATTTAAAACAAGCAATATATTGAAAATGTAAAACTTAAATAAATCTGTTTCCTTGCCAGCTTTTTTTTCATACTCTGCCTGAGCACTGGTTTGTTGTATAGTTGCTTATTGGATTGCCGATATTGTTTTTTTTAAAAAGCAAAATGTATTTAATGTATGTCTTCCCCCCTCCAATATTAATATGGATGCTGTAAACAGATACAGGTAAACATGTATATCAAATTGTTGCGTACCAAACTGAAGTAGTCTGTCTTTCATAGTTAGCTCTCTAAGTGGTAGTGTGGAAGTTCACATTATAACACATGATAGGAAAAGGCATAAGTTCAAGGGTCCTTGTTTATTAAGGATAATTGTTTAGAAGATTAACTTTCCTATAATATTACAAATCTGTGTCAGAGGTAAATAACACTATAAACATTATTCATTTAGAAACATCTTATGGGGAGGAAATCTGATGTGAAGAGCAGACAAGGTATCAGTTCTCTTCTATACACTCTGAATGGGGGCTGGGAAGTGGGAAATCAGTTATCAGTTCTGGCACATATGCTTTATAGCCCATGGAGTGAGATGTTCTATGACATGAAAGCACATCTTTATACAGTCAGAATGCACTTCTGTTTTGGCCTGTGGTTACCACTAAAGGCTTTACCCTAATGCTGTTACTAGGGTCAGCTGTATTATAGCACGAGTTACTTATTTATTCACTGTAGTGACAGTTACATTTCATATAGCAGCTGCTGAAGCCAAAACTATTCAGCAAGGACAAAATGTGATAAAACCCCAATGAAGTTTTCTTGCACAATATTAAGTTTTAATTTTTTTTCTACTGCTATTTTCAACTTGTGACTGCAGCATTAAAAAACAGTCAACACTATTATGGTATGCAACACATGTAAAATTTGTCTGATGTCATTAAAATATAGTTCATTGATTTGTATGATTTGTACTGTAAATATTTTTTAAAATATGGAATACCTGAAAATGATTTCAACTGTATAAATGTGTTCTTCACGTGACCAGCAAATGATCACTTGCTGGCTTTGTCAAGGAGTAAAACCTCTTTAGTCTAATGATTTCTGTTAAGTTGGTATGCAGAGAAGTACAACTTAGTGTAGATCACCACTGAACCAGGAAACCAGTGACAACACAGGAGAGTTGTGTCTCAGAAATAGCTTGGATGAAAGGTCCATCAATAGCTTTTAGATTTTAATGGAGTATTTGCTAAGAAAAGTTAGGGTGGGGTCAAATTCTGCTCTTACGTACAATTCCTGATGAAGTCAATGAGGAATTGCACTTGAGTAGAAGAGGAATTTGGTCCAGGGTCTTTATTTTGCTATCACTTACATACATGCACACACCCAATTTCTTTGGTTTCTGTTTAATAAAATCAAGGTATAAAGGCATTGCATGTCACTTTTAAATAGTTAGGGCCTTATGCTTTTGAAACCAAAAATCCTGGGTTTGATTGCTGCTGGCAGTAGTGGTTCTCAACTAGTGGTATACAGAGGTCTTCCAAGAGGTACCTCAACTTATCTAGATATTTGTCTAGTTTTACAACAGGCTACATAAAAAACACTAGCGAAGTCAGTACAAACTAAAATTTCATACAATGACTTGTTTATATGTGTACACTGAAATGTAAGTACAATATTTATATTTCAGTTTATTTATTTTATCATTAGATGGTAAAAATGAAAAAGTAAGCGATTTTTTAGTAATGTGCTGTGACACTTTTGTATTTTTATGTCTGATTTTGTAAGCAAGTAGTTTATAAGTGAGGTGAAACTTGTGGGTACACAAAACAAATCAGATTCCTGAAAGGGGTACAGTAGTCTGGAAAGATTGAGAGCCACTGAGCTAGGCTATGTGAGTGGGTTCAGCACACTGGGTCAACAGTGTAAAAATACTGAATCTTAGGTGCTTGGGATGAGCTCAATCTAGCCGGGGGGGAGTATATAATGAAGTGGGAAAGTGTGTGACTCTATTGATTTGTAGTGGCTCACTCACAAAATATAAAACTCCCATGTAATACTTCTAAAGTAATTGAAGATTTCAAGGTGGCAGAATCTTGTGCTTTTTTAAGCGGAATGTTCTTAGCTGGGTATAAATAATGCACATTTATTATTCTTCCCTCTGAATGAGGATATTGGCTACTGCCCAACAGTGTATGATATTTAAGGGAAAAAGATGTAGCTGTTCACACCTAAGGCCCAATCCTGCAGTCCATATTAACTGTTAATGACCAATCACATAATTCAATTAAAGCTGACATTAACTGTTCTATCTATGTTCTGTGAGATCCTTCTTTTTCCCATAATGCTGGGAAGAGGTTCTGTGCTTTTTCATGAACAGCCAGCAGCCATCTCTATAGATATGAAGCTAGCCTTTCATGATCATAAATGCTGCATATATAATGAAACTTCCTCACAGACTTCTCCACACAGACATCTGAAACCCCAAACAAACATTTCCAAACACGTTAACGACTAAGCCATAACACTTCTACAAGAAAATGCCATAGATTCAGAATTCATTCTTTTAAGGAAGGGCTTAATTGATACATATGTTAAATATGTCAGTTACATGAAAGACAGTTATATTTTGACTTCAGTTTAATGACAGTCACATATCAGAAACAATTAAATACCTATTTGCTAGTTAGAGAAGGGATGGGCTGTGGTACTTCCACTTCTCACTTATGTAACATGCAATAAAAATATAGTAACTCTTACTGATTTCTTAAAATACAGCTAACCGTAGCAGACTGAATGTCTGATTTCAAACATATGTTTTACACTTAGCGTACATTTAGAAAAATGTTAATCAGAACTAAGTTTTTAGTAAATATATTTAACTGTATTTAATATACTTAAATATTACTTTAAGATTTTAGTAAATATATTCTAGATTAACTGATTGCTATATTGTATCCACAATAACAGCATATTTAACTTGTTTACTTCTAAAGGAAAACCAAAGTACTACTTCTCAATTTTGATATATAACTGACATACAATATTGCATACAGAATTCATACCATACTGAGTACTTCAACCTGTCTCTTGCTGTATATAGTAGTGCTTGTTTCTTATCTTATACAGCAATGTGCAGTAATACCTTACAAATACAGCCTAGTTTCATTGCAAAACTGTTTCCCTGCAGCATGTTGACAAAGGTAACTTTACATTAGGATGGGCTTCCACAGGTCCAGTCATCTGTAGTGGAATAACCAATACAATCTCATTGACGATGCTTGGGGGGAAGAAAAAATACATAAACCATTTTTCATTCCTTTTTAATTTGGGATATCAAACACAAAACTCTGGGCCTGCTTTTCCTTTCACATTGGTATCAATCTGTATACGTTCACAGAAATCAATGAGAGGCAAATCCGGCCCTTTGGGTGAGATTTTCACTCCCACTTTGGCTGCTTTACTCCATGTAAGAGTTACGGTGGCAAAAGGGGGATCCCCCAAACCCCAGTTATGGCCATAGGAGGACTCCCTTAGCTCTGGCACTGCAGAAGACAGCTGTAAGGTTGCTTCCTGAGGACTCCTCAACCAGCCCTGGGGCAGGGGGTGTGCTGGGTATAGGAGGAGGCGTGTTGGGTCAGGGCCACCATGAACTATCGGTTAGCCTGGGGAGACAGCTGTAACTTAAACAAGGCCCCAGGGCTGTTTAAGTTATGCTGGACATCCTGGAACACCCCAGGATTATGAGGGCTCAAAGGTGGGCTAAAGGCACATTTGTCCCCCTCATCTCCTAGTCTGTGAATTGTGTGCTGCATCCCTTCCAGAACAGAATTTCAGCCTTTGTCTCTAAAGCTTTAGAGTCAATTTAACTTCAGTGTCTGAAGGGTTACTTGACTTCTTGGAAGACCATTGTGATTGCTCAGATCTCGACCCCTTCTTCTAATAATCACTTTGTTCACTTGAATTTTTTTTTTTTTTTTTTTTACTGTTTGGCAATCTCTCAATAGCATTCAATAGACCTGTCAGCGCAGGTTAGCAAATTAAAAACACATTGGCTTTCCTAATAACCTCACTTCTGTTACTCATAAAAAGTCATACACAACATACCACAATTCTCCAGTGTACTTGGACAACCTGTGTTATAGATGGTTCAAGAAGCAAAGCTAAAGTTAAAGTTGACCAACAGTATCTAGTATAAGATCTGGTTTTCACTTGTTTGTAACTTTCCCAAACTTTAACCGTTTGGGTTGAAAAGTTCCATGCTGGTTTCTGCCTGAGGCTAGCTGCTTTTTTTTTTTAACTTCAGCTATTTCTCAGAATGATGTTATGGAAAAATACATTGTTTTGCCCACATTAAAAATAACTTGCAGCTGTTTTGCTGAGAAGCCGTACCATCCCTATACTTTGGAGAAGTGACCAGAAATTTGGCAGGTGGGGTAATTTTGGTGTTGAACATTTCTTTTACCATCCCAATGAAAATCTTGACCAAGTAACGAGCCTTTGAAGAACTCAGTTCTCACAGGCTCAGTAGAGACTTCTTACAGTTTGGCATCTAAATTTTCCAAAGAGTCTGTCTCTGCTGAGTACGCTCCATTCTCTCATAGCTCTTACAGATGACTGGACTGTGCATATCCCATCCCTACATTGCAACTGAGCATGCTCCATCCCAGGGCTGCAGAGGCTGAGCAGGATTTCTCCTTTGCTTGCTCCTCCTGTCAGCCAAGGAATGCTGTGGTGCTGGGCACCAGAATAGAATAGGGATACTCATTCCTGTGCTCTCAATGCTTTCCTGCTGCTACCCCGGCAGCATGGAGGAGGAAGCTCCTCTGTAGAATGCAGAGGTGGGTGAGGAGCTGGCCCTGGAGTATAGCAAGTATGTGTGTGTCTGGGACCAGGATGTGAAGCTGATGGAAGTGGATGGGGAATGGGATGAGTAGAGGCTGTAGGGGCTGAGGGAGAAGGGGTCAGGCTTGGGAGGGAGGAACAGGGGCAGAGAAGAGTCTTTAACTACTTAAGTATACTTGCCTTAGAACCTGGAATAGAACCCAGGATTCCAGTCTCACCATTCCGCTCGCTAGTGGAAGGAAATAGCTGTGGAACCCACTAGCAAAATATGTGCCTCATCTCCCTCTATTGGCTGGCTCACAGAGGATGATAAATTACTATTGCTATCAGCAAAAAGAACGAGGAGTACTTGTGGCACCTTAGAGACTAACATTTATTTGAGCATAAGCTTTCGTGGGCTAAAACCCTCTTCATTGAATACATGCAGTGGAAAATACAGTAGGAAGATGCATATACACAGAGAACATGAAAAAATGGGTGTTGCCGTACCAACTACAATGAGAGTAATCAGGTACTCTAGTAGATCAAGTGGCAAAAGTATGTGCTGTGGATCTAAAGCTTCCCACCCTGTTGATGAACTGTGTTGGAGTCAACATGGTTCCCCAGGATAAAGCTTGTTTTTTCAGTTTAATTTATTAAAACCTAGGAAATAACACACAAAACTACTATGTTAAAAGAATGTTATTAAGGGTACAAAATCAAGCACTCATAAGTTAGGAAATGTCAGAAGTAAGATTGCCTGTGCAAACTTAATTTGGCCCCCTTGTGCATGTGTTTTATGACAGTTTTTAATTACATGTTCACACATCATTTCCACAGCACAGCCAGCATATAGCACAAATCATGGGTAAAAAGCACATCACTACAATTGTTTGATATTGAGGAACACCCCCCTTCCTTGCTGCCCCAGCCCTCCAAAAATCAATTATTTTTTATTTATTTTTAATTCATTTTCAAAACCATGGCCACGAAGCACAACTGAAGCTTGCCTCTTCTTGGCTTATTACGTTCCATGCATGAACTGAAATAAGATGCACAACATAATTGTCATGTCTTCTATTTTGAGTTCTATAAAGATATTTAAGCCTTTCTATTCTCCTTGACAATGCAGTATTTTTGGAGTCTCCTGATGGTCCACTACATATAGCTTTAGAAAATTATCCTAAACCGAACATATGGATAGGTAGGTCTTAGGAGAGAGGCTCTATTTTTAGTTGTTCTATAGATTCTTCTTTTTTTGTTGTTTTTTGTTTCTATATACCAACTTTTTTTTTTAATCTGTTCACTGCCCAGTGCTATGATTGGAATAATTTCTTAAGTGCAAAGCTGTTGCCTACAAGGATACCTAAGCAAACAAAGGGTTAAATTCTGGCCCCATTCAAGTTAATAGGAGATTTGCCACTGACTTGGATGGGGCCAGACTTTCACACACTGGCATTACATGGTGTCATAAGCATTACAAACTAATGGCCCATTGTCAGTGCTGTCTTGCTTTCTCTTTTATAAAGTGTGCACATCTTCTGCCTTTTGTTCTAGATTTATTATGCTTTACATTGGTCTGGTTGATGTGTTTAGAAAGGTATTTGTTTCCCTCACTGAATTACACTGATATTCTTATAGATCTGTTTTCTCTGGGCCACTCATTTCTCTTCATGATTACCACGTCTTCCGCTAGGATTACAGCAGGCAATTCTGTTTTTCTGTTACTACTTACTTTCTCTTAAAATAACTAATTTGTTTGGATTCCCATTTCTCTGTTCTGTTCTGTGCATCTGTTCTCAGTCATGACAAAGGTAAAGAAAACATGAACATCTTACTTATGGCTCCCCTACTTGCTTTAAATGTTCTGGTAAATCAGTGTTATATTATCTCTCTGTATTATGTCTGATTTCTCCCACTAGCTGTGAGCTGTGCTTCTTTGAAACCAGATGCCATGGTTTCCATTGTTGCCTCTTTCTGCATTGGGTCTGACTTTGAAACATACATTCTCACGACAGAGAAACCATCTGCTACATGTGGGGACTTAACAGCACTAGGCATAATGTTTCTTTATAGCTATTTACAAACGTGCCCAAATACTGCAAGATAATCAGACATAATAGGATTTAAATGCCCATTCAATGCATAGCCCTGCGGTAAGGCCATTTTCACATAATCTTGCATTGGATTACATTATACTGAATTTCATTTTAGTTCCTGTTTTCTGGTGTCATATAGTAACTTGGAACAGGAAATCTGCTATCAGTATCTGTTCAAACAAATGTGTTTTTAATGGTATGGTGAGTATTAGGAAGTTCAAACATAGTTGAATCTACATCTAATGTTTCTGAAGTTTCTATTTTAACTAGTATTTCAGCATATCCTCCTGTTCCTGTTTAGAATTGCTAATTCCAGTTCTGTTCTACTCCTTATAATATGGACTATAAAATAGCTTGATTTATTCCTTTTTCTTATTTATGACTCTTTGTTCAGGTATTTTGGATATTAAGGGCCAGATCTAGGTGACACACAAATTGTCCTTTAGTATCATTAGAGGTATACTTCCTAACAAAATTAAAACAGTTCGAGTCCCTAAGTAGGAATAGTCACTCAATATCGCTAACAGGCAATAGGTGATGCTACAGTACACCATGTGTACCCACGTTGTGACTCTGAAAGAAGTAGGAGCCCTGCAGGTTTAGTCCAGCTGGATATTAGAGATCTGTATCTAGAACAAATGGAAAAGTCACACTTAACGGACAGTACCATTGGTGTATATGATGAGTGTGTAGGGACTGTCTGCTCAGAATGAAGTTGCTGTTGCAATTTTTTGTACTTCTAGTTGTCAAAGTAGCTATCTAAAAAAGAAATAAAATGGGTTCTTCACTCAATACTATTCATGTTCCTATACAGCCGCATCACTGATGTATTTGAAAGCCTCCAACGCTGTTTGAAAGCTGTTACTATAAGTTTTTTACATACTGTCTGATAGGGCTTGCTGTGGAGTAACAAAGCTCTGGAAAATTGGCAGATGTCATTGCAATGTTTTTCTGCTAATAGTGCTTGGGACTGGAAATATGGGTCTCCCACTTTCCTGCATCATTTGAATTATATTGGAAATATCTTTGTATGGTTGCTTAATGTGGCTTTATTATTCCCTCCAGAAATCTTCATGTTTCTCATATATACCCATTTTGTAGATCTATAAACTTGTTTAAAGTTTTCCACTCAGTTGGTGGGTGGGAAGCAAATGTGTTGAATTTGCCACTTACAACAGATTTCTGTTGACTCCACAATTACATGTTTTATGCAAAAAGGACGGCAAGTTTGTTTTATGGAGGCATGAATTACACTGTCTGTGAAGTACTCGCACAGGCGTCACAAAAAAGGAGTTGTTTCTATAGGTTAATAATACATTAGAACTTATTATCCTTAGAACCCTTTGAAAATATTAAAGAAATCCTCACAAGACCATTATGACGGTAAGTATTATCCATAATTGGCAGATGGGGAAACTGAGGCAGAGAGCTTGATTTGCTCAAGTTGCCCTTGACTTAGGGTTAAACCAGAATTAAGTGTTACAAATGTTCTTATAAAATCCATCACTGTAGGATTTGAACAGGCAGATGAAGTTTGGAGCTTCCTGGTTCCCAGTTCTCTAATAAGACCAGTAGACCCCACCCCTTTTAACATCTTTCTCTGCAATTTTTCAGTCTTCCTTGGTAGTAATATTGTTAATCGGGAATCATGTATCTTAAGTGGCCGTCCTTCCAACCGGGCAGTCACAATTCTCAAATATTAACATAAAAATGACAGAGTCACACTCCCATTAGCCCTACTGCAATTCTCAATGTTTAAATAAACATTAAATTGTGAAAGGAAGAATGGATTTTGCCTGCCTTAAGTATGGCAAGGAGAAAGCTGGAGACCAGACCCCCTCTTCTACATCTCTTCTACTTTTAATATACTGAAAGGGGATTTTCATGACTCCTTGCCACCTGCACATGATCAACAACCTTATCTGCACACACATGAACAGCCCCCGCAACCTGAAGCACATACTCACCAGTAACTACACACCATACAACAAAAACACTAACCCAGGAACCAATCCCTGCAACAAATTTTGCCAACTCTGTCCGCATATCTGTTCAAGGGACACCATCATAGGACCTAACCACATCAGCCACACCATCGGGGGCTCGTTCACCTGCACATCTACCAATGTGATATATGCCATCATATACCATCCCCTCTGCCATGTACATTGGCCAAACCGGACAGTCTCTACACAAAAGAATAAATGGACACAAATCAGGCATCAAGAACTATAACATTCAAAAACCAGTAGGAGAACACTTCAGTCTCCCTGCACACTCAATAACAGACTTAAAAGTGGCAATTCTTCAACAAAAAATCTTCAAAAACAGACTCCAACGAGAAACTGCAGAACTGGAATTAAATTGCAAACTGGACACCATCAAATTAGGCCCGAATAAAGACTGGGAGTGGATGGGTCACTACAAAAAGTAATTTTCCCTGTGCTGATACTCATACCTTTTTGTCAACTGTTGGAAATGGGTGATGTCCACCTTGATTGGCCTCATTAGCACTACAAAAGTAATTTCCCCTCCCTTGGTATTCACCCCTTTTTGTCAACTGTTGAGAATAGGCCACTTCCACCTTAATTGAATTGGCTTGTTAGCACTGACCCCCCACTTGTAAGGCAACTCCCATCTTTTCATGTGCTATAATATATATTCTGCTTACTGTATTTTTCACTCCATGCATCTGATGAAGTGGGTTTTAGCCCACAAAAGCTTATGCCCAAATAAATTTGTTAGTCTTTAAGGTGCCACAAGGACTCCTCGTTTTTGCTGATACAGACTAACTTGGCTATCCCGCTGAAACCTGACACCTATTAGAACTGTTTATTATTCTAGTCAATGTTGTTGACTTTGGCAAGTTTGGACAGCTCAAGGAATTGGTAATGGGATCTAGTCCCTTACCTCTAAATTGCCAGTTGAAATCCAGCCCTAGGCTGGAAGATGTTACTATTTCATATAGCTCTGCTTAATATTTGATGGTTATTATCCCATTCCTAGTGGACAAGTACTCAAAAACCACTTTCACAGAGGGGACTAATTTACATGCTTGTTTGCCTCACTTAGCAGAGCAAACAAGAACTGAATAGACATGTAAACTGAACTGTCTTCTCAAAATCTTTCTCCAGAGATGGACCCCCACCTGCCCCAGGTCAGAGTTTGGGCACAAGAGGGGACAGTATGGAGATGCTTGTACAGTAGCTATATATTCTATAGGTAAATAGAGGACTTTGGTATCCACAATTGCCATTCCATCATCTTTCACTAAAACTAAGTTCACATGAAAGATCTTAATAGATTTTTTTTTAAATCAACATTTAACAATAGTCATGTCCCAGTTAGAGTGTGTCAAGTGTTAAAATGTTCATACCTTAGCACCAGCTTGAGCACAGACGTTTTTATAATACTCTCTGTAAAATGTTTTTGCTGATCTTTAGAGAGAGGAGAAAAAACAATGGAAATCCAATCTGAATTAATATCCAGGCTGCTGAGAGGAACTGAAGAGTATATTAGTCTGACAGCTAGTGACAAAAAGTCATGTTTGTCTGCTGTTTGAGGAGGCAAATGAAGTATACAGAAGGAAAGGATGCCTGTTAGGAAAACTTGCACCATAATATAGCAAAATGCATGTTGAGAATATATTTATGCCCCATAAAATTGCCTGCTCCTTAATGTGCTTTTTCTACTTTTTTAAATAAACAATCAAAGCTGTTCTTGCTCTGGCAGCTTCCCAGGACTACATGTGTTTCAGCATCTTAGCCATTGAAACTTTCTGACTCAAATCTCCCATTTCCCTTCTCCATCTAATTTAGTTCAAATACCATTGGGGTGCATGTAGCACATAGCATGCATTATTTTTATTTTTTTCCAGGTGACCTATTGCTTATAGATTGATAATGTGGAAATACTTACAGCACCGGCAACAGCATTGCAATCCACCTACCTCACCACGATATTTCACCCTTCAACTGGAACCACCATCTGTAGAGTAGGAAGGTGGTTTAAGATTCCGTTCAGTCCTTGATTTTCATGCTGATTAGTGCCAATTGTGGTGGCTTTTGTGAAGTGGATCCCTGTTAGCTGTGTACTGGGTCATGGCTCTAGCTCACTTTGCATAGGACACCAAACAGCCATCTGATGGTGAATACTCACCAAGGACATCTGCAGTGCAATTTAATGTGTAATTGTAGCGTGGATATATCTGCCTGTGCTAGCTTTAATCTAGGTAGCTCCGGTAACAAGAGCAGTGAAGACATGGCAGCACAAACCTCAGCGCAGGCTAGCTTCCTAAGTACATACATGGGGTCCCTGGCAGGCTTGTACTTGGATGGCTACCTTGTGCTGAAGCCTGTGCCACCATGTTTTCAATGCTCTTGTTACATAAGCTACCTTGATTAAAGCTAGCACAGGTAGGCACAACTTTACATTACACCTTAAATTGCAGTGTAGGCATACCCGTATATGCTACTGCCCGGGGCTCAATTTAAGTTGATGTCCTAGAACTCAGAGTTTATGTTTGATTTCCAAGCACTTGAACTCTCCAGTACCTCAATAAGAACTCATTTGAAACATGTAAGAACTTACATCCCTACGTAAGTTTCTCTAAAGACAAACCAGTGCCTCCTAGAAAGGGGCAGGAAGCTTATAGCTAATTGAATTTTAGAGATGAACATCTGACCAATCTAAACAGTAATCTCTGCATTACATTTTCTCCAGAGTTCTGGGTATTTTGTTAAACTTTTTAAAGACAGAAATGTTTAAAATATCTTACACAATTATAGGAAAGAATTTTATGGCTCTTCACTACTTTTCCTGGCTCATTGTTTGCTCGTATGTTTTAAATTAAATTAAATTAAATTAATGGAGATATCCCATCTCCTAGAACTGGAAGGGACCTTGAAAGGTCATCGAGTCCAGCCCCCTGCCTTCACTAGCAGGACTAAGTACTGATTTTGCCCCAGATCCCTAAGTGGCCCCCTCAAGGATTGAACTCACAACCCTGGGTTTAGCAGGCCAATGCTCAAACCACTGAGCTATCCCTCCCCCCCTTTTGTTTGCTAAGCTACAATAAGATGGTGGGTGACAAATTCTTCATGTAGTGATCAAGGCATACAGTAATGATGACCATTTGGTTAGGCAGAAAGTTATTGCCAAATAACAGGTGTTTTCACTCTGTGTGTGTGTTCAGAGAACTCCATTCATCACTGTAAACTTTGGTTGTTGCTGAAGGAAGACATGGATGAGATGAGTAAGCTTTATAGGGAAGTAAACAAAAGAAAACTAAAGCAACATAAAATGTATGCTTGTCAAATAAGATGGATCACCTCTGTTTATTCAGACAGAGATGTCAGATTATATGCAAGAATGTTGTGAGGAGCCACCTTTAAAACCAATCCCACTTCTAACCTAGAAAATGGACAGACTGTCTCCTGGTGACAGAGACCTTCTGACAAGTATCAGAGTATGTGAAACTGAAGGCTTGCTGTGTCACCCTTTGCTGAAAACAAAATTGGATTTATACTATCACTCTCCTTCACCAGTGCTTTCTGGTTTCTTCTCTGCTTTTTTAAACTCATTACTACACTCTTTTCATTTTTGATATTTTCCTATGTGGAAGTCTGTACTACATGCTCCAGAGGACACAGCTGGTATTGGATATATTTGTTTGTCATGTCAGTGGAAGTAAGATTTTTGGTTAAGTTAATCCACACCTAAATTAATATAGCATTTATTTGATAACCCACAATTTCTGTATTTGAGAGGAATGTGTTTGTGCATAATCTCTGTCCACAATTGCGAGATCATGTCCAAAACTTGCCTTTCCTTCTTACATAGCATCTCTAAGATCTATCCTTTTCTCTTTGTCCATAGAGCTATAAAATTTGCTCTTGTCCCATCTCGATAACTTTCTTTTCTGATGCCTTTCTAATGCCCACAGTGCCCTGCTCCAGTCTATACAAAATGCTGAAACCAAGATTTTCTCCCTTACTCATGAATTTGACCACCGTAGTTTCTCTTGGAATCCCTTCACTGTTTTCCCCAGTTTATATCTTCCCAACCCTATCCTGTGTTCAGCTAGTCCAAGGATGCCAGCTTTGTCACTCTGCTTATCACCTTTTCCCACAACTGTTTCTACACTTCCTTCCACACTGCCCCTGTACGCATGGAAGCCCTTGCCTGTGCTAGTCTGCAGATCCACTACCTGCTCTTCTCTTAAATCCTCATTGGAGACCCACTTCTTTTTGTGAGGCCAGCAAGAAATTTGCCAGTTACGTTTCCTACTTATTCATCCTACATATTTATGAAAAAATGTGCCACAAACTCTCCTCCATAGTGTACACTAATATTGCTCAGTTAATATGTAACCTTAATGTTGCCCCGGCCATTCTTCCCAATGTCTTGTTGTTATCCTCATTGTTGTATTCAAAATTTGTTTGTAAGCTCTTGAGTAAGGGATCTCGTCTTTCCATCTGTCCTGGCAGGTCCCTAGCACATGCTTGGGTAAAGTTAAGAAATATTTTCTCAGGGAAACTTTGGCCACAAGAGCTTTTCTTCCTCCTCCCCACCTCCACAAAAGCAATAGGATCTATCTGAAATCACCTAAAACTAGAAATGAGGTCGTAGGGCTCAGTAGAGTAGGGGCAGTAGAGTAAGGAGAAGGCTGTGGTGGTGGTGGGGTTTCCCTTAGTTTGAGTTCAGTGATATTTAACCGCATGTCTAGTAAACGTCCAGGAGTTAGTTCATATCCATCTTCTGTGAATCAAGCGCAGATTTTGGTTCTTGAACCCCATACACAGACTGAACCATCCATGCTTTGCACAACCCTAACTGTAATCTCTTTGATTCCTGATCTCAGATTGTACAATGATTTCAACACTAGGTTTTTGCTATCTAATATTTTCTCTACTAGATCTCAACATATGGCCTTGAACCTTTCTAATAGAGCCTTCGGACTTTCCGTTTAAAGTGATAATTTTCAATAAAAGCCTGCCAACATATAAAATCAGACTGACTATGAAATTTTGATTGTCATTGAAAATCCATGGAAACTTTGCTTTATTAGCAGTAAACTCCTTTTGGACATCTGTGACATGCCACTTTTGGCCAAATTGAATAAGGCACAGCACAGGGCAACAGGACAACAATGTGATCAATTTCAGAAGAGATTCATATTTGCTGAAAAATTACCATTATTACAAACCTTTGTCTACAGCACCAAGGAAAGACTAGGGTTGGATCAACCACTTCAGAGGTAGCAGACCTGATTCTGATCTTTACTTATTCTTTGAAACAAACCCAAGTCAAACAATTTTTGTGGCTCAAAAAGTTAATTTAATTCAACTATCATTCTGCTATGTTGTCTGGGAGAAGAGATACTGAGGTGCTGTGAGAGGATGCTGTCCTACAAGAGCTGAAAAGCTACAATGAGTATGAGCAGCTGCTCTTATGAGATTCCCAGGCCTTCATGGAAGTACAGTTACATATGTTCTCACAAGTTCTCATGAGAGTTTCACTCCAGCTTTGTTCTGACCCCAGACTCTGGAAGTTCAGATACAATAAGCATCCAGATCTGAGTTATCTGAACCAAATTTCTTGAGGTTTGTCCATCACTAGTGAAGATGCTTAAAGTTACACTACAATCCAAATTATTTCCTCCCAAAAGTTCCCATAATCGACTGTCCAGTCTGCATTTAGGGAAGTGTCATGGCCACTTCTGCTATGTATGGTAAATAACAGTCCCTAAAATGAAACTGATGCAAGTCCAATGATGAGAAGTGAAGGAGTTAAAAATTCCAGTAAATGGAGCTCTAGATGAAACTGAACTACGTTGGTGCAGAGTCTCTGAATTCTATTAGTTTTGACAACCTCAGTTATTCTAGTGCTTCTCATCATCTGTAAAGCTAACAAGGGCTGATAAGAGATGATGAGGCACCACACCGATTTGTATTTCAGAATTCATAAATATTTCACAATACCATTTTCTTACAATCAGATACATTAGTTTGTCGAGTGTAGATGTTGCTGAATATTCACTCAGTGCTGAGGTTTAACAAAGGCACTGCAAGGATAAACATTTTTAAATCAGCAGATATGAACCATGAGTTGGTGCTACATACTCCACAGTTATTTGCTTTCAAATACGTGTTCTAATTTTAGAAAAATTGTTGAGTTTTGACCTCTAGGAGCTGCTGCTGTCTTGCTTGTAAATATACTGTTATGCTTCATAGCTGCCACCCTCTGCCCATCCCCCACCGATTAGTATCTTTTAAATTTTTTTAGCTACTTCAAAATTTTACACTATAGTCAGATACCCAAGGGTGAATTTAATTTGGAACAAACCTTGGTCTTGACATAACAAATTTTACTAGGGGATCAAACAATGCAACATACAATTTTCTCAGGCTGCACTTCATCTAGAGATACTTGAGACTCTAAAAATTAAGTAAATCGGCTGAATGTTTGAAGCAAAAAAATTATATGAAGTACAGTGTGGCCAAACTCTCCCCAAAGTAGCAGTTATTCTTTCTCCTGCTATAATAAGATGGAGCACACAAATATCACTTGATTAACAGCTGCAGTGTTAATTTCCCTTTTTGGTTGCTTGACTCACAGCAAGAATCATGTCAATGCAGCAGAGAAGCAATTAAATTGATTTTAATCTTTGTCAGAGAAGATAACATGCCTCTTTCTTTTCTCATTTAAATAATTAAAGTTTCAGCAGGTATTATTTCTGGCTTTAAAGAAATTGGTATCTTAATGTAATAGAATCCTTGTAATTATACACTTAATGGTTCTTAAGAAGTTAATCATGGTTTTCCATTTAAATGTGTGTATATGTATATATTATTTATTAAACTTTTATTTATTTTTGTGGATATATTTTTAAGATGGTGGAACATATAAAAAGTGAAATTCTAAAACAAATCCTTTCTCCTTCTCTTTCCTTATATTTTGCCTTTCAAATTTTTATTTTAAGCAATATTGTCACACTTCAACAAATGTTTGAAAAATCTTTTATTAAACCAATTCTCATTAAGAGGAAGAGGAAGCTTTTAGTTGTCTCACTACCCTGAATTACTTTGGTGAAAAAAAATTCATATATACAAATATTTTTGTATCGGTGCCATTGTACAAACTCGACTTCATGAGGAGTACAGTAAATACTGTTGCACCCTTTTGACCCGAGTGGCTAGTCTCACTTGGGTGCTCTAGGGAGGTTTCCAGGTGGGAGCAGAAACAATGCCCAGTGGAATCTAGTTTCTGGGCAGACTCAGTTATGCTTTATTTTAGGTGTGGTGCCTTAACTGTCTCTGAAAACTATCTTAAATGAAGGGTGCGTTCACACATAATTTTCAACAAGGTTTCAACTCAACCCATAACAAGGTTTAACCCAGCTCAAACAATATTGTTACCCTTTTTGGCCTGAGTGGTTAACCAGTATTTGAGTGCGGGCAGGTTGTTTACATTAGTAGGAGAAGTTGATGATGGAATCAGGTTGTCTATTCATGCAGTCCCGTTTATTTACAAAGAGTGTACATAAAGTCTTGTTTCCCTGAACACAGAAGGAATCAAACAGAAAGAAGTTTCTTTGTTCACATTTCCAAGCCTGACTTCCCAGCCAGTCCCAAAAGGTTTCTTTCTTCATTTTCTTTCAGGGCCACACTTCCAGTGCTTCACTGGATGCTTCTCCTGCTTCTTTTGCTGCTTCTGGGTGTTTCAGCTCATGGACACACACAACTCCAACAAAAAATACTCAGTGAAACTCCTCTGTCTCCATAGTTCAGTTTCTGAGCAGCCTTGCATGTGGTCTGTGTTTTGGTTGGAGGTGCCTGTTGTCTCAGCTATCTTACTCTAAAATGGAACTTTATTGCTTCTTACCTTTATCCTGAATGAAGGGCAGCTCTCACACCCACCAACTTCAACAAGGTTTCACCCAGCCACCATCATAATAATATTGTAAATGGGTGAAATTTGAGATTGATATTTTTGTGAAATGGAAGAAATTTTATTTTAAAAAATTGCAATGTAAATGATGTGGTGAATGTTCATTCTCTCTTTGAGCTTGGTGGGTCATCACTGGTCACATGATATTGGTTCTGATGTTTTAATTGGCAGAGGCCTACCCCAGGTTAGCAGAAGTCACACAGACTTATTTCTGAGAGGAGTGCCTGCTTATTCTATGTGCTTGCTCTTTCACAAATCATCCCTCTCATACAGCAAAAACCACGGGAAAGGGGCTTTTTGTGAGGGGAAACTTCATGAAGAAACTTCTTGTGAGTTTACCCTGCATCGTCCTCAGAGACATGGAGTCCTCCCTCCCCAGTAAAAGCCCTATCATATTGATGGAGTAGGAAGATCCCAATGGGAAAAGTTGAGAAGCTGCTATATGCAGGCAACATATCAATAAGGGCATCCTCAAAAGAAAACCTGGAGGAAACAGTAAATCAGTGGCATGACCAGCTAAGCTGGAATGGGATGATTTTCAGCCAGGACTCATGAATATTTTGCATTCAGTAAACACAGAAATAGGAACTCATGGTTGTGCTGTATGAACCACTAGAAGTTACCAAATCATGAAACTACCTATTTTCCCATCCACTGAAGTTGGATGTGTTCTCTGAGAATTGTCAATTATTGGATGACCTCTACGAGTTATGTTGTGTCCGCCATGTTGTTTGCATCACACCATTACTAAACTTTCTGAGTTATACCAAGATTAATTATTTCCTGGATTTTAAAAATGAAATGCCTTTTCAAATTTAAAATACAGCTGTGGAATTGAGCAACACCACATATAAGCAGCAGGGAGCGCACAAACATCTGATTTAAACTATGCTTGATAAGAGCAAAGTATTTCTTTTACTTGTTACTTTATCCCAAAATAATTTTACTTTTTCTCCTGCCTAGAAAAAATGCTAACACTTTCTGCAGTAGCTAAATATAAAAGTCTTCTCTTACAAAATATCTTGTAAACACAGCCTCTGGTTTAGAACAATGCCCAAAAGACACAAATTGTTCCCTCTCATATTTTATTACAGCAAATACTCAAGTGAAATTTAAAGGCAATTGTATGGCAATTTTTTTTTGTCTTGGGGCTTTTTTAGTTACTGAAAGGAAATAGACAAGCTATTTTTTGAGGGCTGGGAAAGACCGTGTACTTGTAGTATTTATAATCTAAAGGGGGCCATGCCTTGTAGCAAAGTGATCATTTGAATGAAAAAGAAGTTATCATATATACCATATGTCAAAAGTGACACATGAGCATTTCTTAGGACATTGTGTGTATTCCATACATCTCAAGACAATAAAATGTTTACATCACTTAGCCAAAAATTGATAAAGGCATTTATGCTTACAGTATCATCGAACCTAGTTCCAATGCCCCTAGAACTAAGGATGTTTCATTATGGTAACAGGACTAAAAAAATGTACATGGTCCTCATGTACTGGTATCAGTGAGTGACTTCACTTAACCTCTTAGCACATAATACTGCTGTTTACATTCTTGGTTATATGCACTCCTGTTGTACCTATGTAATATTCACGGTCAGACTAGCTTTTCACAGAGCAAACATAGAGTTAAGGTTTTCATTTCCATGTATTAGTATGAACTGAGCTCTTACATATGAAAGAGACTGACAGCTTTGACTGTGGGAATCCTGAACAATGAATACAACATGTCACTGAACATACTTGTGCAAATGCTTGTTATTCCATGGTTAAGGCAACTGAGAATGTGTATGCTGAGTGTAGGTGTGAAAAGTCTGATAGTCAAACTTAAAATCTGTTTTGCTTGGTCTAATATGGCCAATTAACTTACTCTCATCTCATTTGTAGGTCTGTGCCATATGGTGTATGTACATGCAGAGATTATCTGATTTAGACCAGGCAGAAATTCCATGGAACAGAATTACGGAGGGGGGAACATGTTTAATAGACATATAATGTTTTTGATAAATGCACATTGTTTAACCTGAATAAAGAAAAGCCACATAGCAGATGCTGACTTCTTCATTAGACTTGGTAGCAGTGCACACTGATATTAATAGTAACATAAACAATATAGGGAATAGTTTCTTGTTTGATGACTGAAGAAATTCTTTAACTGAGAATCATAGTGGAAAGAAATGCTAACCTTATGGAGAACTCCCATTCAGAGATCACATCCATATCCTGATGTAGCTGGGTTGCCTTGCCTACCAAGTGATTATTGTGAGCAGTCCAGGCAGTCTGCAGATAAAAGATAATATTGTCTGGATAGACTGACATTAGCAATTATTTTCTGGGGGGTTTTTGCTCTGTTTTTTTACCTATTTCATTAGAGTCCCTGGACAAAATATAATTAAAATGATTTGACTTTTCCTGTATAGGTTTTTGTAGGACAAATCCATTATATTACATACTGACCAAACTATAACTTAAAGTTTCTGATGCAAGGCCGCTCACATTCAAACCACTTACATATAGTTTTGCACAAGTGGATAGACTTAAACTTTTATCTAGAGTGACTTGGCAAAAGATTTCCTAAGAACAATCTTACTTGAACACATGGGATCTTGAATCACAATCAATTAACATTTACTACCAGATTATGATGCTGCTTTTTTAAAACCTAAATTTTTAGATAGCTCCTCTGAACTTTTTGTATTTGCAGTTAGCACCCTCAGCCAACAAGTGAAGTACTTTAACAATCTTAATAGAAAACATGCTGCATGGAAAGGCTTTTTTATTTGAACACTTCTCTCAATACTCTTACCTTTAAAAAAAATCAAACCCCAGAAATCTGATTTCTTGTTATCAGTCAAAATGTCCATAAGTCTGTTATAAAATGTCTTGTGTAATGAAAATCATGTGCTAGAAGACATCATTTCACTGAAAGATGAGTTTGTTGTTCTTGATGAGGTACAAAATTAGAAACTAATTTGGCAGAAGACCTTCACCCTCCACATGAAGTGTCAGAGGGGTAGCCGTGTTAGTCTGGATCTGTTACACATGAAGTAGTTAGTCATAAAATATTGTAGTCAGCAAAAATTCATAGCAAATCATGTAAATATCTTTTTATGAAAAAAATACAAACTCCGGTATAATAAATAACAGCACCTCAAGCCTTCACCACTGTGCATGTTAATAATGCAATACCTAAGTATGCATGACACACACCATTATCTGAAAGCAAAAGATTTTCAACCTTCTTTGTCACTTCACTTATTTGAATATTTTATCTAGGAACTAGTGATTGAAATCAGCTGGTGTGTCTCTGTGCTCAGAATGAAGCTGTAGTTAGATCTTATCAAGCCTATCTTTGAGCTGAAAAACATATCCAGAAAGGCAATTTGTTCTGAAAGCAAATTCAGACTTTGTCAGTGACACTAATTACAAACATTCTTTAATAGCTAATTCAGTAATTGGAGTCACATATCTAGCAGTACACTAAGGAGTACGGTATCCTTAGTGTACTGCTAGATATCATACTCTGACCAGCGAGGCAATTCAAAATGATGGGGTTTTTGCTGAAAGAATACTCTGGATTTGGCTATGATTCTATAGGTATTGCCAGGACACTATGTTGTGGGGCATATATTGCTGCTTCTCTGAATAGCAGCAACGTAGGCACCTACCATCTGCTGCCCACTGATTGTTGCTAAATCCAACAAATGTTAGCCAGCATGAAGTTGGCTGGACAGGGCACATCCTTTAGCATACGGTGAAGCACAGGCTTAGCAAAGGAATTTCCTATTCACAAACACTTTACTGTTAAACAAGCCACAACCGAGTTACAGATGTGTGGAAATCAACAAACTCTTAAACACAACCCCCATGGTCTGATCTTCATACCCTTGTGAGTCCTGGGTCCTTAGGCCAGGCAGCCCTTCCAGCTGTATTTCCGGGCCATCTTGCTTCTCTTGCTTAGAGAAACAGCCTTCTTTCTACCATTTTGCACCCACCCATATCAACGGGTCGGGGAAATTGATGGGGTTGGCAGTGAAAAGGGAACAGTCCCAGTAGCATGGGAGGGAGACACTCGCTCAGCAACAATAGATAGCTCCTCCCCATGGAATCTGTGGCACCTGCTGGCCAGCTGGGGAGAGGGATGCTGATTGGCCAGAATTCCCCAGCTCCCAGGTTTTAGCCCACTGGAGGGGCCATGTGGCACCTCTTTCAGCTCTGTTCCAGCAGCCCACCTTACCCACCCAAACTAGGAACGGGAACCTGGCCTGACAGATGCTGCAGGTCTAGCCAATTGCCTGTTTTGGGGGTTAGGGAGGATTTTTTTCTCCTGTGGGCCAACTGACGAAGGACCAGGGTGTATACTGCCTTCCTTACAACACCTGCACATCACAGTGGGTTAAGTAGCAATGTGCTTGGTATCTAACTGAGGTACTCATGTAGTGGTTTTTACTTGCTGCAACTTGTGGCTAGTTTCCAGTGTGGTTAAGAGAATAAAATGAATGGTTCCCAGAGGTAAAAGACCTGGGATTTTGGTGATGTGCCTTGGGCTTATGTGATAGGGTGAGACTTTGTGGCCTTTGCAGGCTAAGGTCAGACCTTGTGGCCCTTGTAGGCCAAGTGCCCACCCTGCTGCATCCTCTGTCCCCCTCATGAGGAGAGAAGGGTGTTAGGACTAAGAACGAACTGAGTCGTGGAGGGTAGGCGGAGTAGATCCTGCCCTGCATTTTGGGATATATGGTAAGGTGCTCTGTAACTCTGCTGCCAGTTACGGGTTATATGGTAAGGAGCTCTGTAACTCCTGCACTGGAACCAATTAAATGCCTGGTATAGTATGGAAAGTATGGGTGAGGGGCGAGTAACACCCCTGCCTTGTGTTAAACTCTAATAAAAGTTGCAGTGTGCTACTTAGTTCCATGTATGTGTCAGTCCTCAATTTGCCACTATGTCCACATCAATGATGTCCGTCTCTGCCACCTTTCTTGCCCATGCACTTCCACTGGGGAATTTCCAGACCCAGCCCCTCCATTGACATCTAAGTAGAGAGTCATTCAAATGGCACCTAGTGGCAGCACACCTATTGTTCTAGTAGGGTAGAGCCATTCAGTGTTGATGGCTGTTAATTGGTCTATCCTAGCTTTGCAGCTGTAGTCTCTCCATTAGCTGTCAAGGTCCGGCAGCAAAACAGATGCTTTAATCCTCAGTGAAGGTTACAATCACAAAAGGCATTCACAAAATAAAATGGAATTCATAATTTGACACAGGTACCCCTCCCCCAAGTTGTCACAGTAAGTTTCACAGTTAATTATACATTGTGTAAAAAGTATTTCTTTTTATCATTTTAACATTTGTTGCCTTTTAATATCATTGGGTGATTCTTAGGTTTTGTAGCATATGAAAATGTTAATAGGAGCACCTGACTCACCCCTCTTATGCCATTCATTATTTTATGTGCCTCCCTCATGTCCCCTCTTACTCTTTTCTCTAAGCTAAACTGTTATAATCTTCTTTAATTACTCATCAGGTGGAGGTCTTTCCAAACATTCAGTGATTTGTGTTGCTTTTCTCTGGACCTGTTCTGTTTCTGCTATACATTTCATTTTTAGATGAGGTGACCAGAAAAGAACACCATATTCAAGATGACTGTAATAATGATATACTTTTCAGTATTATCCTGTCTGCTTTTTAACCATGGTTGTGAATTGTGCAGATATCTTCCTTGAGTTGTCCATAGTGTTTAAGAAAGAGGTAGTATTAATAAAAAGAATAATAATGAAAATATTATACCACTTTTTACACACTGTTACATTTTCTCTCCGTCTTATTTTTTTACTGATAGTTGTTCAGCTTTTTCCCTTTCGACACATCTTCTTGCATCTCTCTACATTAAATATCATACACACTCATGTTGTGCTATTGTCTATGTTATGTTAGGTTCTTCTGGCATTCCCTACAATTTTTTTGACTAACCTACATCCTCTTCTCTTGCACACTAGTGTACTACATGGCAAGTGCTGAACCCATGGAGTTTAGTACTTTGGTCCCATGGTACTTCACTATTGATAGAGTCAGTAGAAGTGAAATACATTTTTATGACCACCACACTCAACTACTGTACATGGAATTTGTTTGAGGTTTATTAACCAAATCTGTTACATAGGAAATCACTAATATTCTTTGTACCAAAACTTTAGCTTACTAATAATCAAAACAAAACAAAAAAACCCCAACAATAGTAGTTTAAGCCCCTGTACACCATGTAGTCTCTACATGGCTAGAGCTACCCTTAAAGGAAAAATTAACACATAGTTTAAGTGGGAGAATTATCCCTAGTGTCTCTGAGACTGTACAATATGTGGCCAAAGAAACTACATCAATTAACCAGAAAAATATTTCTACAAAGTAACTGTAGCTATATTGTAGATCACAATTTTGTTAATCTGTGATGCATCTTACAGTGGGACAACAATTCTTTCTCGTTAGTTAATTCATGCTACAACTTTTTAATAAAAGCTAAGCACTTTAAAATATTTATGAAAGGAATAAAATGTGGAAATAACTAGGGTTTGAAATCATCTTGTTAAATGATGAGGAATGAAAATAAGGTTGTGGAGTGTACTGCTCTGTTAAGTATATCTTAAAATCTGTACCTTTTGCTACCTTGACAGAGTTGAGAAATTTCATTTTTGAATCATTCATCTGTGAATAGGTGCCTTCCCCAAAATGCTGTAAAAACACAGTCCACACAATATGTAAGGTCCAAATTAACCCAGTTTTTAGTGTTTGACTTTATTAATAAAGAAATCAACAGTAAGACAACAGATATTTAGCTGAAGCATTTTCCTCAGGCGAAGCTGCTCTTACAGGACCTCCCTCAGGACCACTCAGCTTAGATCCTGTTTCCCCACAAAACCAGTCCCATCTGCCTTTTATTTAAGTAGAGGTAATGAGTCGCTTGCCTCAGTGAGTCAACAGAACCCATGTAACTCTTTGTAGAAGAATCAGAAACTGCTAACAGAGTGGGATGTTTCAGGTAACAACAGTTGCAGCATCTTTCACTGATTCGTTTTTCTTGATTGATGTACTAAATGAATTATTCAGAAATGACTATGACACACAAACTAAACCCTCAAAACAAAAGAGCATTTTATCTTCCAGTAAATATGATTTAACAGTTCCAGTCTTGTAAGTCCAATTTAAAAATAATTCACAGCACTGCTTTAATTCACTTGTGCTGTAGTTATGGAAGACTTAAAAGCCACTACAAAAATAAAGTAATAAAAGCAGACAATTACTACTTTGGTTATTTATTGTGCATCATACATATTTGTGTCTGACTGCTTTCATTTTAGCTAGGCAAGAAAATATAACTTGCTGAAGGTGGATACCTTTATTCAAAGCCAACGGAGGCAGAGCTAGTGTTCAGTAATTACAGCCATACAGTTTCCAGGAGACTCCTCCTTCAGCAGACTTGTAGTCGTGTTCCCATTTGTAACATTGTTCATTATATTCAACCTGCTGCCATCACTCTAGAGCTTTCAAAAGGCATTCTGTGGGCTATCATGCTTCAGGACATGGATAATGAAATAGTTAGACTTGACTTGTATTATAATCGGCTCACCTAACTTTCACTTGAAAAGTAGACTTAATAAAAGCAAGAGTGAAAGGCATTTTATGTTTTTAATAAGGAGTCTCATATGGTATTACTGGCTGTTTTTCATTGAGTTTCTCTTCTCACAGTTTTCCTTTTGAGGTGCCTGACACAAGAAGAATGGTGAACATCTCTTTATCTTAAAGCACTTCACAAAAGTACTGAGGTAATCAACAATATTGATCAATAGCTTCAAATTGAAATTGGAGGGACTTAAAATTTATACATATATTTTGTATCAAGTCGATAACTGCTCGCTAGTGAATACAGCCTTGTGTGTTTGAAGAAAGGGTAAATAGTACTACAATCTCTTATAATTAAATTTGTATATAATATATAATTATAAAGCTCTTAAAAAATCTGTCTGCCCTTACCCTGGCACAATTTGGCACAATTCTAAAGGGATTAAAGAAAAATATGTTTGTTACTGTGTTGTACGGTGTGTCGAGATGTGCCACACTATGAGCTGAACATTAGAAATACCTAAATGCACAGTAAATAGTAGACAAGGATCAAACAATGAAACTAGAGATCTGGGGTTGTAACAAAGAGCTTCTATAAATAGCATTACAATTTAAAACGTATTTTGATTACAGTGGTACAAGCTTTTTTGCTTAGACAATAGCTGCTTAAGGTTGAAAATGTTCTTCTTTCTCATGGCTCAAGGGATTGATTCCCCCCACATTCAGAACTGAATCTGCGCATTACTCCACAACACCTCTTTTTTATGGGGAATAAGAGATCCAAAGATAGAAATATTTTGTGGGAGGAGGAGGACATAGACTGATCAGAAGCCTCTAAACAGAGGACTTATTTCTGAGCTAAGTCGGTAACTAGAACAAACTCCACTGGATAGGTGACGGATGAGCTCTGCCAAAGAGGTAGAGTAGGACCTATAGGATCACCAGTGTACATGGCACACAACTCTTCCAAGCCTCAAGAGATGTGGACAATGCTGAAGTAATTGAGTGAAAGTACTGGATTAAAAACCTCTGGCTCAATATGGGTAAGATGGAGGTGTGGTTGGCTGGCAGAGGGAAGTGGTTTGGGAAACTGGCTGGAAGTGACCTATCTTCTTACTTAGGAAATCTGCTTTCCTGTAGTAGTGCAAAGCCTCAGGATCTCTCTCTACTTACCACTTGTTCTAGATACATAGAAAAAGTGACCAGAAATGTTTCCTTTCATCTCTGGCTGGCCAGATGATTATGCCCAAATCTCTCTACTGCAGAACTAACAAGAGTGATTCGTGTTTTTGTCACTTTCAGACTTAACTTGTGCAGCATGTTCTACCCGGGTTAGCCCTAAAGATTGAAGGGAAACTAAACTTGTGTGATGGGGTGTATTCCCCACACTGGCCCCTGAGAGGATAAATTAGGCGAGGGAAGCTTAACTGACCAATTAAGCAACCAGTAGGGGAGAGAGGCTACAAAGCCACTAATCAGAGGCTGGTGCACTGCAGCTGGGAAGGGGTCTGTAAAAAGCTCAGGAGCTGCAAGTAGCAAGAGACGCTGCAGGAAAGGCAGGCTGTAGTTACTCCCTGAGTGGAGGGAGTTGGGAGGCTGGTATACCCTACCCTGAGAGGGTGGGAGCCAGTGATGTAGGAAGAAGCCCAGGGAAAAAGCAGCAAGGGCTAAGATTGTACAGGCCTTGACTACATGTTATAGGATCCCTGGGCTGGAGCCCAGTATAGAGGATGGGTTAGGGTTCCCCTACCAGCCACTGGGTAGTGGCACAGAGCATTGGAGACGTCAGCCAGACAGTTGGTCCAGAAGGACTGCGATTTCCTTGGATGGGGAGGGCCAAGCCACGGACTGGAAGCTGCTGCTCCAAGAGCGAGAGAGAGGCTGCAGACAGAGAAAATGGGTAAAGAGACTGCTGAGGAGAGCGAAGCACCGGGCAGAACTGATCACCAGGACGGCCAGAAGGGAGGTGCCACATCACATCGTCTGGCACAGACAAGTGCATGCTGTATCCGTAGTTACTTGACTCATGTGACAGGGCTATCAACCAGTGGCTTGTTTAGACAATTGATATATCTGTTCAAGCACACTCATGTCAAGCCCTTATTATAAAAATCTCTGGTTAATGCTGTTAACAGAAGAACTTGGATGATGACTAAATTCTAAACCTGCTTGTTTTCAGTACATTCAATACTTGTCCTCTTTTCTGAATCTGTCAACTAGTTATGATGCCAGTTACAATGTTAGGTGGTTTTTTTTATGTATAGGCTTGTTTACTTAAAATTAGACAGAAACCATCAATTCATCTTAGATAGCCCTTTAAACATTAATGGACTTTTAGTCACACTGACTGCACACAGTTGTGCAGGCCTGAAAGTAGGGAGCGGGAGCTGGAGCTGAAGGATGTTGTTGTCCATTTCCAGTCCCCTAGGCTACAGAGTCTGCAGAGAAAATTCTTTCAGCTGCTTACCTTCATTATACTGTACGACTGATTAAAAGATTTACATTATTTCTAAATTATAGGCAATTTTGTCCTGCTATACAGTTTCTAGTAAATGTTGGCTAATATTTGTTAGGAAAACAGCATTTTAAAACTTTCTTGTTGCATATGGCTGTAAGGAATTGAACACACAGGGTGAAATAGTGAGTCAAAGAATTAAATGGCAAAATTCCCATTGACTTCAACGGGGCCAGGATTTCAACCATTGTTTTTCTTGAGCAATATATAGATTTAGTGTAGGATGATGTCAATGATGCCAATGATGCATTAATCTTATAAGTGGTACTAAGGTTTTATGTTATTTATGTCAAGTTGGTGAAGCTGTTACTCAACATCTGTGACTAGCTGCCAAATACTTCACAGCTGAAATTATTGATGAACCTTTAATAGTTCATTGGGTGGCAAGCAACACTACTCTGATGTTTTGTTTATCACTGTTAAAGGACAGGATGGTGATGGTAGGCAAATGACTCAATGCTTCATATCCTGTGTGGGCTAACTGCTGGACACTGAAATGGGCATACTTCATCCTGTTTATAAATCTCTCTGAGGTCTGAGCTACTTATAAAAAAATTAATGTTCCTTGGAAATGTCAGTCAGAACTTTTCATTTTAATATCATGCCTGGTTGAATTCAAAATTGGCATTTTTATACTGACACTGTGCATGAACTGACATGTCCTGGTACATGTGCCACCCTAGATTTAGAAAATAATAAAATCCCCACAATATATTGACGGAAACAATATTATACACTTACAGAACTAGCCTCCTTGCTATTTATTTCTTACTGACCTTGTAAATGCAACCTTGCTGCAGGCTTCCACAAATTGGAACCCTGCTACAGTATCCCAATTCAGTAGGACTGCAGAACCATATACTTACAGAATCCTCATTTCTGGAATACATTAGCCTAATAACTGAAATGACTGTCTCAGATAATTTTTGGTTCTGTTCTATGAGAGGCAGGTCTACTGCCTTCCACTATGGTTCCTCATGCTCTGAGAGACTGAGAATTTCTTACCTTCTTGGTGTTTCTCCACCTCAAGAAAAATAGCCTGCCTGGGGAAGAAAAAGAGAGTGAGAAAATGAAAACCATGCTGTTTTCTTAGTTTTATTTTTAATGTCATTGTAAATATGCATAAAGAACAGGAAGGTTGAAACGTCAAGCACCCAGAAGTTTAGAAATTCCAGAATTAAGGGTGTCTGTGCAATCTTTATTTGGCTTCCCTGTGCATATGCATTATCATACAATCCTTCATTACATGATCACGTGCTAGTTTTCCCTTATAACACATTTGCACAAATAATATTTCTTAGATTGAAACTTTCAGTTTAGAAGAGTTTTCAGCCATCTGAGAGGGGAAACTAAAGACATGTTGCTATTTTTGTATCACATAAGGCAGAGACAATGGAGTAGAGGCTGGTTATTGATGGAGGGAGCATAGAGTGCATGCGCATTTGAAATTGGGGAACATGTTCTTTGTGGAGGCAGGAACTTGATATCTCATTTGGGAGGACTACTTGTGGAAGGGAGAAGCTCAAAAAACGGGGAGTGGGATTGCTTCATGGGACTGCCTCAACTTTGAAGGGACAAGCCCTGCAGCTTTGTTTCCCTATAGACATGAACTTGTTCTTTCTTTGAAGATGGAATCTTAGTTACAGTACATCCTGAACTGTACCATGTGTTTGCCCTGTTCTACTTTAGCGGTAGTAATTTGAGGGACTGATTTATTGCTGTGTTACTCACTTCTACAGCAGTGTAATGCCGGGGATTTCAGTGGCATTACACTGATGTAAAAATGGTATCACAAAGTGGTGAATCAGGCCTCAGAATACATAAGATGCACACTGTATCAAACAGAACTTCAGTAAGTGTAGAATGGAAGTAACTGAATAAACATTAGAAGTTGGTAGAACTGTTGTAACTTGATTGTAACCACAGCATGTCTGTGACACTGATTGTCCACAACCATTTTTTGCTTATGCCACATCCATGCAGCAACTCAATAGCACACAGCCTGAGCTTTAGCACGGGGAAAAAACAAAATCTGCTGGTTTATTACTTTAATTGCTTTAGGTTTGCACAAAAGTAACAAAGTTGCTTATCCAAAGATCTAAATGCCCTGCTATACACTACAACTCTCCCGCCCCTCTTCAAAAACAAACAAACAAACTATCAGAACACACAACTCCCATCTCCACTACAGATCTAATCACCATCTAAATCCACCACATGCAGGAGCTTGTGCAAAGAAAAGTTAAGTGAATGGAGTTGGGGAACAATTAGTTGGTGAGGGTCACCTTTCACAGGAATTACTAGAATAGTGGAGAGGGAGAGGCTGTTGCAGAGAGAGACAATTTTAAGTTTCCTCCTTTTACCCCACAGTGCCAAGTTACCTTTTTAGCAGTCTCTTTCCTTCTCCAGCACTTTCTGTTGACATAAAAACTAAATGTATATTTAACTATTTCCCTACTATCTTTCTCTTATCCTTCTGTTAAGAACTGTTTTATTTTGGAAAGATACATTTCATAATTCTTCTCCACCTCTAAAAGTCTTATTAAAAAGGCTCTTTAAAAATGAAATGTTAGTTAATCATGCTCTAATAGCAATAAGTTACATAAGAAAGTTCCTTCTAATGCACAACACAGGTATTTTTAAGGCATTTGGCTTTGTCTCTCCATAATGCATCCAGGGCATACATTAATAATGTATTGATGCACACCAGTTGTAGCTTATTACTACAGTAACTTACATAGAAGAGTCGCCTTCTAACACAGAACCAAGGATTGCTTCAAAAAATATTACTGAAGAGGAGGAAGCCAGTATGATAAGCAGTCAGTTTTATCTCGCAGAGTTTATAGGGGGATATGGCATTCTTAATTTATCTTGGAAAGAAAGCATCAAGATGGCTGACCTATGCATGAGCTTGCTTAGCCTATGCTGTTCTTTCATGAGTAATATCCTTATGTAACAGTGACATTTTATGATGTGAGGCTGGACATGTCTCAATGAACTTTATAGAACTGGGATTAAAGCGGAATTGTTTGTCATAATTATATTGCCTCTTGCTCATTAACTCATTAAACCTCCGTGTAATGGTCTCCTGCTTGGAGGGAGGCCACTCAGGCTGGTCCTGTCAGGCCAGAACTAGAGTCTGCAAAACTGGCAAGAGTCCCCAATAGGGCTGGGCGATTAATAGTCCCTGTCAGGCTTTTGCCGGGGTTTGGGTGGCTCAAGCAGTGAGCCCTTAAACTGAGTCTATTTGGACTGGCTTTAGCAGACAGCAAACCAGAACAGTCTCTAGGTGAGCTGGGCCTGGGGAGGCTCAGGCAGCCCACAAGCAAAACAGTCTTAGGGTTGGGTTCAGCCAGCAAACAAACAGTCTTTCAGGGGAACTGGGTCCTGGGCTTGCAGAGGCACAGGCTACTAGCAAGCAACAGTCTTTCAGGGCTGGCTTGGGTCTAGGCGAGGCTCAGGCAGCCAGCAAGCAAACCAGTCTACAGGTGAGCTGGGCCTGGGCTTGAGTAGGCTCAGAGTGCCAGCAAGCAAAACAGACTTTCAGGGCTGGCTTTAGCCTGGGTAGAGCTCAGGCAGCCAGCAAACAAAACAGTTTACAGGTGAGTGGTAAGGGAAGCTCCTCTTCAGAGCTAGTGCCTCCTTTCAGAGTGTAGGGGGTCAGCCACCCCGGGGTGGGGTAGCAGGGGGACATGGGCCCACCCTACTCCACCATGTCCCAGCCCAGGGCCCTGGCAGGGGCAGAATCTGCTGCCCCTAAGTCAGTGGGGATCCAGCTGCAACACGCCGACTGGGCCACCCTTGGCTTTGCAGCCAGCTGCTTTGGGGCTGCCCCTGGGCCACTTCCTGTCACCCCGGGGTTTGGTACCTCTAGCCTCCAGGCCTCTTCCAGCTCCTCGGGGTAGATAGCAGCAGGCACTCTGGGCCAGTCCTTGTCGGCGTCTGTGGATTGGGCACTGCCTGGTGAGGGTTTTTCTTGGGGATGTGGCTGAACTGTCAGAGCTTACCTCCCCTCAGCAGGCTCTCCCCCAACTGTGCTGCAGGGCCGGCCTTTTATACTTCCAGCCACGTCCCAGTACTTCCGGCGAGGGGGCGGGGCGATCTAGCCTCTGTCCTAAAAGGGGAGTGTAATGGTCCCTTGCTGTCCCGTTCGGAGGGAGGTCTCTCGGCCTTGCTACACTACCATTTTCAAATGTAGGTGCCTAAAGTTAGGCACCTAAATCTATATTAGTCACCAAAATAGGAGGCCCAATTTGCCAAGGTGCTGAGCATCAATAGCTCCCATTGATTATTAACTTTGTGGTTATTTCCCCTTCTTCTGTTGCTTGCAATACAACTAAATTTGACACCTACTGGAGGCATTGTTCTTTCATATTGGATATAGAAACATGGCTTGCTTCTTTAGTGTGCATTTTAAAAAAGTGAAATGCATGTGTGATGAATACATATAACTGGAAAAATAATTTTTACATTAAACTTCCAAACTTTTATATAATTTCTATATAGCTAAATTCTATCTGTGTTCTAGTTCAACAGATCACAAGGGGGCTGGAGGAATGACCCTGATGTAATATTTAAAAGATTTTTGGATATTTAAATAGAACAAGAGATGGCAACAGTTTACAAGGTGGATTTCTCTGAAGGTTGGTGAAATGGAGTTTCTCCAAACTGATTATGCTAAATCTGGGGTTGGGAAGAGAGATGGATGAGTCAATGAAAGTTGGTCTTGCACAGATGACACAAAGATCATCAGAGGTGAATGTCTGAATAGAATAAAGACATTGATTTTCCTAAATAGCAGGGAGGCTTTCAGGAATAGAAAGAGAGATGCATTGGATTAATGGCACTTTTCTTTGAGCTAGAAAAGGACACCTTAGGAATAGAAGAACAACAGTATTGGAGCTCTGAAGTTGACACTCAAGGTTTTTGTAGCTGTGTTGTAGGTTTTATTCCATGGTCTGTAGTATAGCATTCTTGCTTCCCAGAGAGATTGCTAGTGAAATTAGTCACCTTATTGATGATTTTCTCTATTTTTCTCCAATAAACCGGCTTTTAATTAATCTAATTTGAATTGAATTGGATTCTGGTGATCATATAGTGGGGACAAACACTGCTGGATGTTCCTAAGTGAAAGGAAACTGAAGTTTGGTCTCAGGGGAGGCTGAATTAGAATAGAGATCTAAATGACTCAGGCTACACCTACACTACGGGGGGGGGGGGGGTCGTTTAAAGATACGAAAATTCAGCTACGTGAATAGCGTAGCTGAATTCGACGTATCGCAGCCGACTTACCCCGCTGTGAGGACGGCAGCAAAATCAACCTTTGCGGCTTCCCGTCGACGGCGCTTACTCCCACCTCCGCTGGTGGAGTAAGAGCGTCGATTCGGGGATCGATTGTCTCGATCCCCGAGAAGTCGATTTCTACCCGCCGATTCAGGCGGGTAGTGTAGACCCAGCCTCAAGCTCTTGGCCAAAAGCATAGGAAGTGCTGGTCTTACTCCAAAAGTTACTGTGAAAACGCAGGCATTTACACAACTTTTAAGAACTTCAGTGTGCTAGGTGCTGGTGACTAGATCTGGTACAGTTCATAGTAAACTGAGCTATACCAGTTCCTGTTGGAGAAACAGGAAATACCATGCTGGATTAATAATGCACTGATTTCCAAGACATTAAAGAATGTATTGAAATTTGGAAGTAAAAGTCATTTTGGTTCAATAAGGAATTTATGAATAGCTATAAAATAAAGTAATGACATATTAAAAGCAAATACAGTATGTATTTTTAAACAGCTAATTTTAAAAATAGTTCAATAATATTTATATGATTAATCATTTCAGACTTGAAAATCTAATTTCTATTTGTTTTTCCTTTTTAGAATGTCAAAGTGTAATGTATGATGAACAGTGCAGGAAATGGCAAGACAGACTGTAGTCTTCTAATGATTTCCTGGGTCATTTATAATTTACTAATGCTGTCACAAATCCATCCCAATTCTGTTAGACATACATGGATTAATGTGTTTAAAATGGAATTATAATTTAGGGCTAGACAAATAGTTTCCATGAAAATAGCAACACTGTCCATGTCCTTTGGCTTGGGGGTAAAAGCTGAAATAAACATAATCCATCAATCTCTTACCATTCCAGAAACAAGCCAGAAATACTGATGATCCTTGCAATTGACACCTGGATGTTGATAGGAGCTCTGATGCTTTGGTTGTCAGTGTTGTAAGCAGCCCTAGAAAGTAATCTTTTCACATTTTATTTGGAGCAGTACTACTAAAAAGGATGTAGACTTTTTCCAAGCCTGAACTTTTGAGTCTGAAGCCTCATTCTGCAAACACTTAAGCATGTGTGTGATTTCTACTCACACAAGTAGTTCCATGTGAAGTCAATAGTACTACTTGTGTGAGTAAAATTAAGCACATGCTTGAGTACTATTGATTTCAATGGGTCTACTCTTGTGAACAAAATTATACACTTTCTTAAGTATTTGAAGGGTTGGGATCAAAGGTTGCTCACAATCAGCATGTCTCCAGAAAATTAGAAACTGTGCTCTCTCTCCTATATTTTGTATGCACTTATACTAATGTGCACTATAGCATAAGGTTTAAAATAGTAATGGTGAGGCTGAGACGTTCCTCTGTCTTATCTTAAACTGTATTAGCATTTCGCACACTCCTGTCTGATTTTTATAGGCCCTTGAAACTAGTTTAACAATACCCTTAAGTGTAGTGATTTTTGCAACTAATGGGATTAGAACCACATCATTTGGTGTAATCCTTATTTATTCAGACATTTTAAAAATATACATTTTAAAAATTCTGTTTTAAAGTACTACCATCCTTTAACATGGTGTGTGACTTTGGAGAGTGTTTCATCTCCTTATTTTGTGTACTTGTGTTTTTTTTTTTTAAGGCAAGGGAAGGGGTTCAGACATTTTTTGAACTGTCAGTACTTATGAAACACCATTTTAAAAGCCCTTTATAAATTATCATTTTTCTTGGTACTGATGAGGTGTTCCCACATTGCTGCTCAATTTATTTACTCAGGAGACCAATTTATTTCACTACTTTCTGTTCTAACTGTTTGCATTGACATCCAGGTCCGCTTTGAGCAAGCAACTGTGACAAGTTGTTTATTAAACTGTAAACGGGTATTGTCTGATTCTAAACAATGGCTTTATCTAATTATGAAACCCTGTGTATCATTTTAACCCCAGGTGATTGGTTATACAAACCAGGTCTAGTACATCCTACAGATCTTAATTCTTTTAAAAAAAATCTTCAAAGTTTGAATACGCCATCGTACAGTGAAGCATTACCCTTCTTATCTACTGAGAATTTTTATAGACCAGTGTGTTGCATAAAAAGATTATAGAGTATTGGATTGACCTTGATCAGTACATTAAAAGCTAAAGGGAAAGGAGTATGATATAAAAACCAGGACTGCCGATTAATCGTAGTTAACTCACACGATTAAATCAAAAAAATTAATTGCGATTAAAAAGATTAATCGCACTGTTCAACAATAGAATACCAACTGAAAATTATTAAATATTTTTGGTATTTTCTACATTTTCAAATATATCGATTTAAATTATAACACAGAATACAAAGTGTACAGTGCTCACTTTATATTATTTTTGCTTACAAATATTTGTACTTAAAAATGATAAACAGTAGTATTTTTCAGTTCACCTCCTACAAGTACTAGAGTGCAAGCTCTTTATCACGAAAGTGCAACTTCAAATGTAGTTTTTTTTGTTACCTAACTGCACTCAAAAACAGAACTAAGTAAAACTTTAGAGCCCACAAGTCCACTCAGTCCTACTTCTCATTCAGCCAATTGCGAAGAGAAACAAGTTTGTTTACGGGAAATAGTGCTGCCCACTTCTTAATTACAATGTCACCTGAAAGTGAGAACAGTTCGCATGGCACTGTTGTAGCTGGCATCGCAAGATATTTACGTGCCAGATGCGCTAAAGAGTCCTATGCCTCTTCATGCTTCAGCCATCATTCCAGAGGACATGGTTCCATGCTGATGACGCTCATTAAAAAAATAATGCGTTAATTAAATTTGTGACTGAACTCCTTGGGGGGGAGAATTGTATGTCTACTGCTCTGTTTTACCTGCATTCTGCCATATATTTAATATTATAGCAGTCTCGGATGATGACCCAGCACATGTTTTTCATTTTAAGAACACTTTCACTGTAAATCTGACAAAATGCAAAGAAGATACCAATGTGAAATTTCTAAAAATAGCTAAAGCACTCAATCGAAGGTTTAAGAATGTGAAGTGCCTTCCAAAATCTGAGAGGGATGAGGTGTGGAGCATGCTTTCAGAAGTCTTAAAAGAACAACACTATGATGTGGAAACTACAGAACCCAAACCACCAAAAAAGAAAATCAACCTTCTGCTGGTGGCATCTGACTCAGATGATGAAAATGAATATGCATCGGTTCGCACTGCTTTGGATCGTTACCAAGCAGAACTCATCATCAGCATTGACGCATGTCCTCTGCAATGGTGGTTGAAGCATCAAGGTACATATGCACCTTTAGCGCATCTGGCATGTAAATATCTTGCGATGCTGGCTACAACAGTGCCATGCAAACGCCTGTTCTCACTTTCAGGTGACATTGTAAACAAGAAGCAGGTAGCATTATCTTCTGCAAATGTAAACAAACTTGTTTGTCTGAGTGATTCGCTGAACAAGAAGTAGGGCGGATTGAACTTGCAGGCTCTAAAGTTTTACATTGTTTTATTTTTGAATGCAGATTTTTTTATACATAATTCTACATTTGTAAGTTCATCTTTCATGATAAAGAGATTGTACTACAGTACTTATATTAGGTAATTTGAAAAATACTATTTATTTTGTTTTTTACAATACAAATATTTGTAATCAAAAATAAAGTGAGCACTATACGCTTTGAATTCTGTGCTGTAATTGAAATCAATATCTTTGAAAATGTAGAAAACATCCAAAAATATTTAAATAAATGGTATTCTATTATTTAACAATGTGATTAATTTTTTTAATTGCACGATTAATCGTGATTCATTTTTTTAATCGCTTGACAGTCCTAATACAAACTAATGGTAGGGGAATGAATGAACAAGATCCATTGCTTAGGCTTCAAGGAACCTCGTAGAATTTTTAAGAAGTATTTTCCAAATAGACTCTTTAAATGATGACACACAGGTACGGTTATGGAAAGCCAAACTGGATACTCAAAAATAAGTTGAATAGACCAGCTTGAAAAACCCTAACCTTTCTATCCATTGTTTTGTGTCAGAGGATTGAGTGCAATCAATACTTTTTGTCTTCAGCTGTCAGAAAGTCAACTTTTCTAGGAGGGTTTCATAGACTAATCACAGAAAGAACTCAGGGTTTTATTTTTTAAGTGGTATTGAAAGACTTCTCTTGCCCTGCAAAACAACTGAAAATTAATGAACGAACGGTTTAGTTACCATGAAGTAAAAGGCAAAAAAGTTGGTGTTTTTTTTTCAAAAGAGAATTGGCACCAACTAGTATATTTATGCTCTAGTAACATACATTTGAAATAAATTAAACCTCTGAGAATGAGGTTAATTACTTTCCATTGAGAGTCCACACAGAGAATGTAGTTTGTAAACAAAATGCATTTAATTCATTTTTGATTTATCACTGAAAACTTTCAGCTTGCTTTCCTAAACGTTGCATTAATGATCTTGTATAATTGGTTTTGCACACAAAATCCCTTTTGGTAGTTTCATTTTGAATTTCTTATGAAATATGAAACTATTTAAAATTTAATACTGAATTAATATTAATTTAATAAAATATTTTAATATTAAGCTATTAATGTTTCATATTTTACACAGATATGCAGATTTTGAAAGCCATTCTAATGTTTTCTGACAAACTGTCCAGTTCTACAAAGACTATTTTGAAATCTTTCTGATTGCTCAGTTTCTGCTTAGCAGCTAGAGATGACAAGGTCAATGGTTATGTTTATTCAAACGCTAAAATTAATGCAAATGAGATGCAGGACACAGAGAAACACATGAAAATTTACCTAGTCTAATAGAGTTTAGAGTTTCTCCTATCTCTGTCCAGAATATACTTAAAAAGAGCCCAGCTTAGTTTTATAGGTTAATCCTTGTTTACACTAGAGTTTGACTCCTATCAAACCTGGCATGCTTAGGCACCTGAAGGCTGTCACTGACAAGCGTTTGTAAAGAGATGGACTGCCACTGATCTGGTCTAAATGAGCCAGTTGCACATAGGTGATAAAACCAGAGATTTACTGAAGTAGACAGGTCTGAGCTAAAACAGGCTTCTCTCTCTATTGAAACACTGTCTGTCACTTTAATCAGTCATCTCCCCGTCAAGCATAGTCAGCTAAAACAATGGAACGGTGTCTGAGCTTTGTTGAAAAAACAGGCAGATGTCAGATAACCGATACTGATGTGTTGTCCTGATTTTTAGGGTTGGACCTGCAGTTTTTCCTTTTTTGGTCTTGATTGGGTTTCTGGTGGAGCACTAAATAAAGCCATAAAGATTTTAGGGTCAAGGTAAAAATAACGAATTATTGGGGGTGGAGGGAGGGAGTATTATTCAATCCATGAAGTGGATAATAGCTACAACAATATTGTTTCTCCAGGTGAGATTTAGATCTCTATTTGTTTTTAATATACTTGTTGTATTATTCCTATCATATTATCCCTGAGCCTCTTGAGAGGATGAAACAAACAATCTCCTGAACAAGGAGATGTGAACTAAATGCATTAAAAATTTGCTCTGTCACTTCATTGCAACAGGATATCTAAAGGATGCAATTGAATACCTTATTGCATTTTTCTCCTTTACCAAAATATTTTTAAAAATGCAAAGTAATCCACCTCGACTAGAAAATTTCAGGGAGAAATATTCTGTACATTAGGTCTTCTGATTCACGAGTGTAGAATTCTGCTCTCTGGCTCAGCTGGTGGGTATCAGCTGTCTTTCCTGTACTGTCCCCCTTTTTTAGACCCCCAGGAAGCATTTTTCACACAGTGCATAATTAACCTGTAGAACGCATTGCCACAATACATCGTTGAGGCCAAGATATTAGGATTAAAAAAATTAGAGGCTGCCCTAGTGGCACTAAAAGGCCTCATGGCCAGGGACAGAGCAAGACCCGCCCCACTACTGGCCTTCACTACCACTTTTGACACAACAGACTACAAGCTACTACTAATTTGCCTATATGACATAGTGAGATTAAATGCACAACACTGCAGTAGCTTGAATCAGTCCTCCCTTCCAAAATCCAGAGTGCGGTGATGGATAACTACTCCTCTTCTGTGAAGGAACTCACTTGAGGTGTTACACAGGGATCCATGTGAGACACTATGGATTTGGCTGTCAAAAGTGTGCTGGTGACACTCAACTAAATACCTTTGTTTTCTATTGATGCAAGCACTACCACTAATATGTCACAATACCAACACTAGATAATCTGTTGGATGAAGAGCAGCTGGTTCAGACTCAAATCAGGCAAGAACAAAATAATGCTGATTCGAAGAGGAGAAACACTTTGAGGAACTTGTCAGGACACCATTTTTCCTCTCCCCACAACACTGAAGGCAAACAGGTCCCATTTGCCAAAATGGTCTGAAGCAGTAAGGTCCTGTTTAACTCTTCGCTAAGCTTGGATGACAGGGTAGCATCAGTGTGGGTAACAATATTGTCTTTCACCTCCAGCTCATTAGATGATCTCTCCCCAGCTCTTCAGACAAGGACCTGGCCACAGTGATCCATTCATTTGTCTTCTCCACATTAGATCACTGTAACTCACTGTATCTGAAGCTGAATGTGAAGACAATGCACAGGCTCCAGCTGGTACAAGGTGTGGCTGCCCACCTTCTCCATGGTTTAGGCTGCCACAAGCACATCAAATGCATGTTCCAGTCCCTCTGTTGTCTCCCAATCAGCTTCCTTTAGTCCTACTTTTCAAAGCATTTAATTGGTCAAGCCTCAACTTGTGTTACAGAACAAACTTAATTCTATGAACTGTCAGGATCCTGGGTGAATATAGGCAAGTCTAGTGGTAGGATCTTGCAATTCCAGAACTTCAGCCAGGGTCAAGAGTTAAGGTGAGGTTCCAGGTGGAGTCAGAATCAGCAGCTACACCACTGGTCAGATCCAAAAAATCAGGCTGAGGGTCATTACCAGGTATCAGGGTCCATGTTGGGATTCCAGGTCTCAATCAGGAGTCAAAATCCATGTCAAAACCAAGGTCAGTAGTGGTAGTTCAGGAACAAAGAAGCAAGCCGGTTGTGGCAGCTAGCTAGGGACCCGCAGTTGTTGCCTGGAGACTCCCTATGCCCCATGGGTTTATATAGGGACAAGGAGTCAATCGGGGATCGCTAAGACCATTGTCAGTCAGATCACTTGACGCAGACCTTTCCATGGTGTTCAATGTCTGTGGATTGTGGGTCACAGGGAGTAGCTAAGCTACAACTGCTTCTGGATGTCAGTGTGGGAATGTTGATTTCTTGGTAGCCTTGCCAGCCTGGGTTCAAGTCCCACTGATCCTTACATCCCCCACCCCCACTACAGGTTCTCTCTGCTGGGCCAGGTGTGGCTGCATGGAAGGTTGCCATGAGGTCAGGTGCATGGACCTGAGATACTGACTCCCAGTATCGCTTCTTGGGGCCATGGCCTTCCCAGTCAAATGAGATACTAGAGGGACCCATTCATTTTCAGTCCAGTATTTCATGGACCACATATTTGTCATGACCCTGGACCTCCACTGGGGGAGGAGGCCATTGTATTCAATGTGCAAAGGGGTTGTTGATTTATGGCTTTAATAGAGACTTATGAAACACTGTGTCTACCTGGAAGGATCTGGGTAGTCCTTCTTTGTGTTTGTGTTTTTAAGCTCCTCCTGGACCTCACAGATCTGCTAGACCCAGTCTGCAGCTGCTGGGTTCACAGAGGTGGATTTCTGAAGGTATTAGGTGCTGAGGGGCTTTGTGCATGGCTTCTTGGTGCGAGCACAGAGCTCACAGGAGTCGACATAGGAGTGCACCTTTGAATGTTTTCAGGTCCACCAAAAGGAGTGGGCGACCAAGTGATAAGTCTTGAGGTGGCCAAAGTGGCTGCTAGCAAAGCGTCATGATAGAACCATTCTGCCAATGTGAATTTTTGAGAGTAATAGGCACAAGAAAGCAGGCGCTATTGGGGACCAGCATTTTGGGAAAGTATTGCCCCAGTTGCAACATTAGATGCATCAGTCACAATGACAAAGGCCTGCATTAGGTTGGGTTGACTCAGGATTGGAGTGCTGATGAAGGCCACTTTGAATTGATTGAACATTCATTGAGCTTCCAAAGACCAAGTGAAAGTGGCATGTTTGTGGTGGAGCACTGTCAGCAGCGCTATCTGGTCCAAAACCCCAGGAATGAGGCACCTATAAAAATTAGCAAACCCTGGGAACCATTGCAGCTTCTTGATGTTCTGGAGGGTTGCCCAGGTCTAGTGTTCACCTTCCTGGGGTCCATTCAGAGGTCCTCAGTAGAAAAGATGTAGCCCAAGACCCCCCTGGAGACCTAATCAAAGCTGCATTTCTCAACTTTTGCATATAAGCCATGTTGGTGCAGCCAATCCAGAACTGACTGGATATGTTGAGTGTGCCATTCAGGGGTCTCCAAGAAGATGAGTATATTGTTGAGATAGACTCTGATGTACTGGTCTAGGATGTCATGAAATGCCTCATTCACAAAGTGCTGGAATGTTCCTGTGACCATATCAAATTTGAACGGCTATTTTCCACTCCTTCCTTGGATGGATCCACATCAGATTATAGGCTCCTTGCAGGTTGAGCTTGGTAAACACGTGGCCCAACAATTCCAGAATGAAAGGGAGAGCACACCGGTTTCTGATTACCTGGTAAAGGGCCCAGTAACCCACAAACAAATGCAGTATCACAACTTTCTTTTTAGCTAAAAGAGCTGGGCAATCTACACATAAATGCAGGGTCATCTTTTTTTCTTTTTGTAAAGAACCAGGCCCTAGCAGGGGAGGTGAAGGAATGGATAAATCCCTTGGCCAGATTTGCCTGGAGTTAGGATCAAAGAGTGGCCAGCTTCAGTTCTGAAATGGCATAGATGTGGCTGAAATATATCTTGGCCCCAGGCTGCAGCTCAACTGGACAATCATAGTCATGGTGCAGTGGTAGAGAATCCACATTCTTCTTCTTAAAAACATCTATATAGTCATGGTACTTGGTGGGAAAGAGCAGGGGTCAGTTCTGGGCTACAGCCAGGGCCTGTGGGTTTCTGAGTGGCATCCTGGACTTGGGCTGGCAGGGTGCATCTTGAAGCCAAGATTCATCTGACGGTGCACACAGACATACTTGCTGACAGTATTCACAGCGGAAATGGTCTTTCTGCTCATGCCAAAGGATATGTGGGATAGGATACCACACTTCCCCAGTATCATGGGGAAGTGTGGTAAGCAGACTGCTCTGAACCATAGGGGATCTCAGTGGTCCTGAATAACAACTTCCAGAGGTACCATTTCCAGTGTTGCTGTGCCTGAGGACAGGAGCGAGCCATCTATAGTCTGTACGAGGTTGGGGGGCCATTTTTTTGCTGCAGCAGGATGCCTAAGGCTTGTGATGTATTGGCAACTATAAAACTGTCTGCAGCCCCAGAATCCCCGAGCATCCCCTGCAGCCTATTGTCAGTGCATATGCCAAGGTTGGGCAAGACATTTAGGTAGGTCAGGATTTCCACATGAACTAGCTCTTCCTTGATCTCTTCATGTAATCCCCACCAGCACTGGTAGAGCAGAGCCTCTTCATTCCATTCTGTACTGGAGACAAGTCTCCTAAAGTGGGCAATATAGGAGGCAGCTGGTCCATTGCTGTAGTTTTGCAGGGCTGCTTCTGCTGAATGAGCACAGTGGGGGCAGGGTTATCAAAAATAGAGGAGAAGGCCTGACTGAGATGTCCCTGTTTGACAGTATCGGGCTTTGTCATTCCATTGGGGTGAAGCCCACTCCAGCGCCTTTTTCATCAGCAGATTAATTACAAGTCCTACTTTGGTCTGGTCATTGGAGTAGAACTGGGGCCAGTACGAAACAGCAGGTGACATTGTTAGAGGAAACCCCAAAATTTTTGGTGGCCTCTGTTGAAAAGCTTCAGGAGGGATACTGTTGGCCCAGGGTCCACATACACTGTGTTTGGTAGCAGTGTTCTCATCCCGCAACCAGACAGCCTGCTCTCACAATATCTGGTTCTCTGTTACATACTGTGCCAGTGGGGCCCACAGCACATTGTTTTTGTTGAGTATCTGGGTGATCTGTGCTTTCAGGATTTGGTGCAACATGGGAAATTCTTCCTTGGGGTTATGAACCTGTTCAGGCATGTCAAGTGCACCTTGCCACATGGTTGGTAGGGGGCAACCTGCTGCCTACATGTTCCACGGGGACAGCCTTCTCCATGGGTTACGGGTGGTCCAGGCAAACTGTGAGGATCCTGACGAAGGTAGACAGGGCACGAGGAAGGAGCTTGGGATTCCAGAACTGAAGCTAGGGGTCAGAGCCAGTATCAGGGTCAAGAGTCAAGAGGAGCTAAGCTGCTGATCAGAGCCAGGAATCAGGCTCAGAGTCAATAGTAGGTATTGGGGTCCATGGTGGGGTTCCAAAGCTCAATCCAGAGTCAGAATCCAAGTCAGAGCAGAGGTCAGTACAGGGAGTTCAGGAACAGAGAGGTAAGGCAGTTTTTGCAGCTAGCTAGGGACCCACGGTTGTTGACTGGAGACTTCATGATACACCCTATGGGCTTATCCAGGGACAAGGAGTCAATCAGGGATCACTAAGACCACTGTCAGTCAGATCAGTTGAAGCAGAATTTCCTATGATGTTCAACCTCTGTGGATTGTGGGTCAAAATGGAGTAGCTAAGTTACAGCTGCTGCTGGCTGGAAGTGGGGGGGATGTTGGTTGCCTTGTAGGCCTGGGTTCAAGTCCTGCTGGTCCTTACTGCCAAGAATTGTACTCCTCTTGGGCAGTGAAGATTAAAAGGTCCAGGACCAACTATGTGAGAGCTACAGACAAAGTGCTCTCGGTCAAAGGTGGCTGGCTATGGAATGAACTTCCAGGGAAGATTAGGGAAATCTGGAATCTGACCATCTTTAGAAAACACGGCAAAACTCTTTGATGAAGCTTTTCTGCTATAACAAGAACAACGTTCTTGGCACTGCCCTGTCCGGCTCTTTTTTGATTACTATCTTCCCAGACCCAAAATGAACAAATAAAAAAATAGAGAAGCTCACTGTTCCCCTCCTCCCCCCACTTCGAAAAACAAACTCCCATACTAGCTGAATCAAGTTTTTATATTCTGAAAAAGAAGAGTCTGGGGCTTGATGAAATCCACTAGGGACTTCACTATTGCCAACCTGTCTAACGTGGAAGGTGTTCAGTTACCATGGTGATGGGCAGCAATGTAAGACAAAAGATAGATAATGAGAACATTCAGAGTTAATGTTTTGATTTGATTTTTTTTGAAGGGGTATAAACAATCATGCTTCAAGGCCCAAACCAACTATTAATGCTTTAGGCTTAAAGGAAACTTCACAAATAGGTGAGTTATTTAATAACTATCAACTTCAGGGTTTCTTGTTCCTTTCTCAGAAGCACATGATGTTGGCCACTTTCAGACACGATACTGAACTAGATGGACCAATCTGGTAAGGTAATTCTTATGTTCCTATTCACGTTTGCACTTAGATCCAAGAGAGAATGGAGTAATTGTCCCAAGTTGTCTTGGTGGACTTTCAGTCTTAGTATGTGTCTATGCTAGCCTTCCTCTCTCCTCCTCCCTCCCCGCCCCCCGACTCTCAAATTTCACACTGGTGCTGTCACCATTTCAGCTCCACCTGTAGTGTTCATGAAACACTAGGCAGTGGCTGGTGTTTTAATGACTGCTGTCTAATTCAGTTCCGTGGAGGTCTGAGTCCCATAGTGGATAAAATACTGGCATCTCTTGTCTACACTAATGAATTCACCATTGCTACCACTGACAGAAATGGTGAGAAATTTCTATGGAGCATACATACTTGATAGTACTCATATGCTCTTTTTATCCTGTGGGTGGAGTGAAAACTCCTTGAAACTAATGGGTGTAACAGCAGCTCTTCATCCAGGATAAATGTAAAACAAACAAACAAACAAACAAACAAAAAAAACAAATAAGCTTCTTTATGGAATAGATAGCTGAAACAAAAGGACCCACCACCCAAAACGCAGGCTGGAGTAGGAGTTTGACTGGAGGCTGATGCAAATGCAGGGAAGCTAGGTATTTTTTTGCATGGAAGTGTGTGTGTGTGTGTGTGTGTGTGAGAGAGAGAGAGAAACACCACAGAAGCAGACAGAGAAGCAACCAAGGAAGCCCCAGAAACAGCCAGAGAAGCACTTTTAGCTTTTTATTGTTCCTTTCAAGGCAGGGCCGCCTGGGGTGGGGGTGGGGCAAGTGGGGCAATTTGCTCCAGGCCCCGCAGGGGCCCCCATGAGAATATAGTATTCTATAGTATTGCAACTTTTTTTTATGGAAGGGGCCCCCAAAATTGCTTTGCCCCGGGCCCCCTGAATCTGTTTCAAGGTCACACTACAAGAGAGAGCTTTTGGGCAGAGTGCTAGCTGGAAAGAGCCTTGGAACTGTGAGCAAAGAATCTGTGTCCTGCTGTTTGATTCCTACGGTGTTCAGGGGAACAGGAATTTAAGTACATTTTTTGTAAATAAACAAGATTGATGAAGGAATCAGGTATTTCATGCAATTTCTTCTGTTAATGGAAACAACCCACAAGACCTCAATATTGGCTAACTATTTGGATCAAAATATTTGATAATCACTTGGATCAAAACAGGTTACACACTATGTCTTGGTTTTCACCGAGTTAAACTTTTCTGTCTTTATTATTTCTTTCTCTTTACATGGACTTCAAACAACTGTAAAATATTTGGCGTTAGGGTGCTACTTCTTTAAGTCTGTAGAAGTGGGGTTAAATATATCATATATATATTGAACAGCAAGTCAAACAGTTAAACAAGATGATGCTACTAAATTGAGGAATATTTCTAGTAGGTTTTTCTTCTATGCATTTAATATTTGTAATTTACTACTCTTGGTACAGTACATGCAGCAGTTAAGGCCTGGTCTACACTACGAGTTTAGGTCGACTTTAGCAGCGTTAAATCGAATTAAGCCTGGACACGTCCACACGACGAAGCCCTTTCTTTCGACAAAAAGGGCCCTTTAAACCGGTTTCTTTACTACACCTCCGATAAGGGGATTAGCGCTAAAATCAGCCTTTGCGGGTTGGATTTGGGGTAGTGTGGACGGAATTTGACGTTATTGGCCTCCGGGAGCTATCCCACAGTGCTTCATTGTGACCACTCTGGACAGCACTCTCAACTCAGATGCACTGACCAGATAGACAGGAAAAGCCCCGCGAACTTTTGAATTTCATTTCCTGTTTGCCCAGCGTGGAGAGCACAGGTGACCACGCAAAGCTCATCAGCACAGGTAACCATGATGGAGTCCCAGGATCACAAAAGAGCTCCAGCATGGACAGAACGGGAGGTATGGGATCTGCTCGCCATATGGGGAGACGAATCAGTGCTAGCTGAACTCCATAGCAGTAAATGAAATGGCAAAATACTAGAAAAAGGTCTCAAAGGCCATGAAGGACAGAGGCCGTAACAGGGACGCACAGCAGTGCCGCGTGAAAATTAAGGAGCTAAGGCAAGCCTACCACAAAGCCAGAGAGGCAAACGGAAGGTCTGGGGCAGAACCGCAAACATACCATTTCTACGCGGAGCTGCATGCCATTCTAGGGGGTGCAGCCACCACTACCCCAACCGTGTGCTTTGACTCCGTCAATGGAGAAACACGCAACAGGGAAGCGGGTTCGGGGTACGCGGAAGATGATGATGATGAAGACAATGAAGATAGCTCACAGCAAGGAAGCGGAGAAACCAGTTTCCCCAACAGCCAGGATATGTTTATCATCCTGGACCTGGAACCAGTAACCCCCAAACTCACCCAAGGCGTGCTCCCAGACCCTGAGGGCACACAAGGGACCTCTGGTGAGTGTACCTTTGTAAATATTACACATGGTTTTAAAGCAAGCGTGTTTAATGATTAATTTGCCCTGGCAATCGCGGCCAGTACAGCTACTGGAAAAGTCTGTTAACGTGTATGGGGATGGAGCGGAAATCCTCCATGGACATCTCCAGAAAGCTCTCCTTCATGTACTCCCAAAGCCTTTGCAAAAGGTTTCTGGGGAGGGCTGCCTTATCCCGTCCGCCATGGTAGGACACTTTACCATGCCAGGCCCGTAGCACGTAGTCTGGAATCATTGCATAACAAAGCATGGCAGCGTATGGTTCCGGTGTTTGCTGGCATGCAGACAACATCCATTCCTTATCTCTCTTTGTTATCCTCAGGAGAGTGATATCATTCACAGTCACCTGGTTGAAATGGGGTGATTTTATTAAGGGGACATTCAGAGGTGCCCATTCCTGCTCGGCTGAACAGAAATGTTCCCTGCTGTTAGCCACGCAGTAGGGGGGAGGGGTGAAGTGATCATCCCAGAGAATTGGGTGGGTGGGTGTGTGGGGTGGGGGGTAGTTGGGTTTGTGCTGCATGTTAACCCAGAAACCCCAGCCCCTCCTTTTACATTGCAAACCCATTTTAAATGGCCAACCCAATGGGTCCTTGGTATGGGAAATGAGGGCGCTGCTGTTTGAAACCATTCCCACATGTTATGAAGGTTAAAAAAGCCAAAAGACTGTGGCTTACCATGGCTGCCTGCAAACCGAATTCTGTTGCCTGGCACTGTGTGAGTGATCTCTCACACCAAACCGGCAGGCCCTCAATATAAGAGGAAAAATGCGACCTTGTAATAAAAGCACATGTGCTGTGTAATGTGAACAGCAAAATTTAACGTGAAAGAGTGTACCCATTGTTCTCTAAAATGTGTCTTTTTTAACCACCTCTCCCTTCTCCTCCACCAGCTGCAAATGTTTCTCCTTCGCAGAGGCTAGCGAAGATTAGAAGGAGAAAATGGCGGACTCGGGATGATATGTTCTCGGAGCTCCAGATGTCCTCCCATGCTGAAAGAGCACAGCAGGATGCATGGAGGCAGTCAATGTCAGAGTGCAAAAAAGCACAATTTGAACGAGAGGAGAGGTGGCAGGATGAATTGCGGGCTGAACAGAGCAAGAGGTGGGCTGAAGATGATAGGTGGCGTCAGCTTGCAGACAGAAGGCAAGAGTCAATGCTCCGGCTGCTGGAGCATCAAATTGATATGCTCCGGCTGCTGGAGCATCAAATTGATATGCTCCAGCATATGGTTGAGCTGCAGGAAAGGCAGCAGGAGCAGAGACCTCCGCTACAGCCCCTGTGTAACCAACAGCCCTCCTCCCCAAGTCCCATTGCCTCCTCACCCAGACGCCCAAGAACATGGTGGGGGGGCCTCCGGCCACCCAGTCACTCCACCCCAGATGATTGCCTGAGCATCGGAAGGCTGGCCTTCAATAAGTGTTAAAGTTTTAAAGTTTTAAACTGCAGTGTGTCCTTGTCCTTCCCTCCTCCCCCACCCCTCCCGGGCTCCCTTGGCAATTATCCCCCTAGTTGTGTGATGAATTAATAAAGAATGCATGAATGAGAAGTAACAATGACTTTATTGCCTCTGCAAGCGGTGCTCGAAGGGGGGAGGGGAGGGTGGGGTGGTTGGTTTACAGGGAAGTAGAGTGAACCGGGGTGGGGGGCGGGGGGGGGCGGAGAGTTCATCAAGGAGAAACAAACAGAAGTTTCACACCGTAGCCTGGCCAGTCACAAAACTGGTTTTCAAAGCTTCTCTGATGTGCACCGCGCCCTGCTGTACTCTTCTAACCGCCCTGGTGTCTGGCTGTGCATAATCAGCGGCCAGGCGATTTGCCTCAACCTCCCACCCCGCCATAAATATCTCCCCCTTACTCTCACAGATATTGTGGAGCGCACAGCAAGCAGCAATAACAATGGGGATATTAGTTTCACTGAGGTCTATCCGAGTCAGTAAGCTGCGCCAGCGCGCTTTTAAACATCCAAATGCACATTCCACCACCATTTGGCACTTGCTCAGCCTATAGTTGAACGGGTCCTGACTACTGTCCAGGCTGCCTGTGTACGGCTTCATGAGCCATGGCATTAAGGGGTAGGCTGGGTCCCCAAGGATAACGATAGGCATTTCAACATCCCCAACGGTTATTTTCTGGTCGGGGAAGAAAGTCCCTTCCTCCAGCTTTCGAAACAGACCAGAGCGCCTGAAGACGCGAGCATCATGTACCTTTCCCGGCCATCCCACGTTGATGTTGGTGAAATGTCCCTTGTGATCTACCAGGGCTTGCAGCAGCATTGAAAAGTACCCCCTGCGGTTTATGTACTCAGTGGCTTGGTGCTCCGGTGCCAAGATAGGGATATGGGTTCCGTCTATAGCCCCACCACAGTTTGGGAATCCCATTGCAGCAAAGCCATCCACTATGACCTGCACATTTCCCAGAGTCACTACCCTTGATATAACCAGGTCTTTGATTGCCCTGGCAACTTGGATCACAGCAGCCCCCACAGTAGATTTGCCCACTCCAAATTGATTCCCGACTGACCGGTAGCTGTCTGGCGTTGCAAGCTTCCACAGGGCTATCGCCACTCGCTTCTCAACTGTGAGGGCTGCTCTCATCCTGGTATTCTGGCACTTCAGGGCAGGTGAAAGCAAGTCACAAAGTTCCATGAAAGTGCCCTTACGCATGCGAAAATTTCGCAGCCACTGGGAATCGTCCCACACCTGCAACACAATGCGGTCCCACCAGCCTGTGCTTGTTTCCCGGTCCCAGAATCGGGTTCCATGCCATGAACCTGCCCCAGTAACACCATGATTTGCACATTGCTGGGGCCCATACTTTGTGAGAGGTCTATGTCCATGTCAATTTCCTCATCACTCTTGTCGCCGCGCTGCAATCGCCTCGTCGGCTGGTCCTGGTTTTGCTTTGGCATGTCCTGGCTCTGCGCGTGGTGTTCATAGTGCTCATAATTGCCGTGGTGATCTGAGCGGGCTCCATGATCCCAGTGCTATGGCGTCTGGGCTGAAAAAAGGCATGAAACTGACGGAGGGAGGGAGGGGCGAATGACGACATGGTGTACAGGTATAGGGAATTAAAATCAACAAAGGTGGCTGTGCATCAGGGAGAAACACAAACAACTGTCCCACAGAATGGTCCCCTCAAAGATTGAACTCAAAACCCTGGGTTTAGCAGGCCGTTGATTTCACGGAGGGAGGGGGAAGCAAATGAATACATCTATTTTTTACATCTTAAGCTGGCAGCAGACGGTGCAGCATGACTGATAGCCCTCGGCATCTTCTGGGTGCTTGGCAGAAGATACTGTACTACGACTGCTAGCCATCATCGTCAAGACGGTGCAATAGGACTGCCGGCAGGACTGGGTCTCCAGGAGACAAAGCATGTCTGCCCAGGTGCCTCTGATTGAACTAGAGTACGACGACGATGGATACCAGTCATAATACACCATCTACTGCCAAAAGGCAAGGGGCTGCTGCTGTGTAGCAATGCAGCCCCACGTCTGCCAGCACCCAGATAGCCGATGAAGGCTACCAGTCATACTGCACCGTCTACTGCCAAAAGGCAACTAGCAGCTGCTGTGTAGCAATGCAGTACCACGTCTGCCGGCACCCAAATTACATATGGTGACGGTGAGCTGAGCTGAGCAGGCTCCATGCTTGGCGTGGTATGTTGTCTGCACAGGTAACCCAGGTAAAAAGGCGCGAATCGATTGTCTGCCGTTGCTCTGATGGAGGGGGAGGGGCCTGATGACATGTACCCAGAACCACCCGCGACACTGTTTTGCATCATCAGGCATTGGGATCTCAACCCAGAATTCCAATGGGTGGCAATGCAACGCTCCGGAAGTCGATGCTAGCCTCGGTACTGTGGATGCGGTCCGCTGACTTCATGCACTTAGAGCATTTTATGTGGGGAGACACACAATCGACTGTATAAAACCGATATCTATAAAACCAGCTTCTATAAATTCGACCTAATTTCGTAGTGTAGACATACCCTAAGTCCTATAAGACTAGGTAGACATAAAGAATAATGCTAAACTGTTTGCAAAAGAACTTTGACACTAAAAGCCACAAAGACTCTGCAAACAGATGTACTTGCCAAAGCCAAAGTAGTCTGTGGAATTGTGCAAGCAACATACAGTTAACTAAAGCACTAATTAAGTATATTCTTCTTAAAAGAAGAATTTCATGCTTGATCTTGTCTTGGCAAGAAGCCCATAAGAAGAAGAAGAAAGATCTGTCACAGTCTTATAGAATGCAGTAATTAAAGTCTGAAATACTTCCCAATCAAAAACCAAGACAAATTTAAACAGAATTAACTGTTTAAATGACGTCCCTTGCAAACTGGTATTGCCACTGTATTTCAGTCTGACATTTATTTGCGTCTTTTACTACTGAACTCTTTAAAAACAATGGAGACTATCAGTTAAGAAACATTGTGTGGTGTGATCCTGTTTTAGAAGCAGATTGTCCAAAGGCTTGAGAGCATCGACAGAGGCCAACTGTTAGACATTTAGGTTGGCCATGCACACACTCTGTACAGATAGTACACAACATAGAAAATCAAAGCTCACATACCCCGTCCAGGGCCACCTGGGGGGGGGGAGGGCAAGTGGGTCCTTCACTCGCTCCGGGGGCCCCGGAAAACTCTCGTGGGGCTCGGGCCCCCGGAGCTTCTTCCGCTCCGGGTCTTTGGCGGCGGGGGGTCCTTCCGCTCCGGGACCTGCCGCCGAAGTGCCTTGAAGACCCGCGGTGGGGGGTCCTTCCGCTCCAGGACCCGCTGCCAAAGCACCGGGTCTTCGGTGGCGGAAGCCCCACCACCACCGAAGACCCCAGGCCCCCTGAATCCTCTGGGCGGCCCTGGCCCCGTCACTAGTGGAAAAATCATATGAACTCTTTGAGGTTTTGTTCTCCCCCTACTTATGTGTGTATAGTTTCCATTAATGCTAATTTGAGAGAGGACCAAACCAAATCCTAGGATCCAAACATGTTTAAACTTTAAGGACTTAAAATTTGTATCCAGATTTTGCATCTCAGCTAAAGAACATAAGAACAGCAATACTGGGTCAGACCAATGGTCAATCTAGCCCAGTATCCTCTCTTCTGACAGTGGTCAATGCCGAGTGCTTCAGAGGGAAAGAACGGAATAGATAATCATCAAGGGATCCATCCCCTCTTGCCCATTCCCAGCTTCTGGTAAACAGAGGCTAGGGACACCATTCCTGCCTGTCCTGGCTAATAGCCATTGATAGACCCATCCTCCCAAGAACTTACCTAGTTCTTTTTTGAACCCTGTTATAGTCTTTGCCTTCACAACATCCTCTGGCAAAGAGTTCCACTGGATGACTGTGTGTTGTGTGAAGAAATTCTTCCTTTCATTTGTTTAAAACCTCCTGCATATTAATTTCATTTGGTGACCCCTACGGTCTTGTGTTATGAGAAGGAGTAAATAACACTTCCTTATTTACTTTCTCCACACCAGTCATAATTTTATAGACCTCTATGATATCCCCCTTTAGTCCTCTCTTCCAACCTGAAAAGTCCCAGTCTTATTAATCTCTCCTCATGTGGAAGCTGTTTCATACCCCAAATCATTTTTGTTGCCCTTTTCTGTACCTTTTCCAATTCTAATATACCCTTTTTGAGATGGGACGACCAAATATGTATGCCAGTATTCAAGACTCAAGCTTATCTTCAGAACTACAAATTCAACAACCCTGTGGAGTGAGAAGGGAACTCGTTTCAGTCACACTATTATTATTACCTTTTAAGATCTATTAACTTGCACAATCTGTTTTCCATTCAGAAAGATCAGTCCGGCTTAAAGGAAGTTAGGCATCCAGGGGTCCAAGACCATGAGCCTTTTAGTACTTCCTTATTATTCTGTGTTTTATTTCTGATGTGATCCAATACTTTTTTTCTGAGAAAAGTCTGCCCTCTGGCACAGTAGTTCCACTGTCATAAGAGTTTAGTTTTCTGTGATCTCAGTGGTATTTAACAATAAACTCTGAACTACATGTTTAGCAGAAGCTGTGGGAACATGGATGTCAAGTCCATTAATCATGGATGAAAAAAAATCTCTAGGCTAGAATGTCAGCCAGGGATTAGTTGTGCCCTGCACTGCAGAATCTATTCAAACGACCTACCGATTAGGTCAGCTTGTCCTTCTGCCCTGAGATTTTTATTTTAACAGAAACTGGCAGTTACAGCTATAATCCTTACAGTACTCTAAGCTGTGTATAGATATGTGATTGGAGAACCATAGACAAGTCCTGTGTAGTATTTAGTTCACAGATATCACTTTGACAGAATCACATAAAAAAATCAATACAAAACTGCATGTTCTGTAAAGTAAATGTGTCCATTACCTAGGAAGTATTTCAGAGTACTTTAAAGTCTCCTAAAATACCTGTGTCCATAAATGAACAATTAATTTGTAGATTGTTTTTCTTTCTCTTTTTTTTTAAAGTAAATATTTGTTAAATGTGTTGTTTTAAAGGGTGTAGAGAGAAAAAAATGTGGAATTGCACTGAACAAAAGTAATCTTCTGGTACATAATGGAATGGTAACGTTTTTATATCATGGTATTAATAGAGATGTTCTTGAACAATGAAATAATTGAAAGTTATGAGTATCCATTTATAAATTCCTAGTGCAAATGTATAGCCAAAAATGCTAAACATATTACAACCTGTGAATTGGTAAAGATTTATGAAGCTGCATCCTATTCCAGACAGAAATCTGTTCCCTTCATCGACTCTCAGGTTGAATTTTAAAGAAAAGGGATACCTTCATGGGGAAGAAAGGGAACAATCTCAGAGAGGTCTAAGTTTGATTGACTTTTTGAAAAGAAAAGTATTTAAGAACTATTTTATTTAAATTCTGCTTTGTATCTGCTCTTCATATCTTGGCTAAATGAGCTTACGTTAATAATGGGACACTGAGAACAACAGTGGAAAATTAGGAATGGGTGAGAAGTGAAGTTTTTAAAATTTAGATTTAAATAATGAAAAAGATGTCAATAAAAAGGTTCTTGGTGCTCTGACCCCAAATTAAATGTTACACCATAATACCTCAATAGCAGTAAAAAAGCAAACATTCAGACAGGGAGAAATAACTCAGTTTAGCTAGTCAGCCAAACAAGAAAGCTCCTTTCCACAAACTCCCTTCCACTCATTCTGAGAACATGTCAGCCCTTTCCAAAAACGCTACCAAACAGATAACTTTTATGGTGTGTCCAGAAGATCACCAAATATAGGCTATTTTGGACCAAGGAAAGGGGCAAGTTCTAATGCCCTGGGACTTTCACAGAGAGTGCCTTGCTATCACCCCCCTGTCTTTGATAAAGATTGGCTGAAGCTTGAGCACCTCTGCTGACCACAGTTGTGGCAGTATGGCACTAGGAGAGAGGTGATCCCTCAGGTGGCCTTAGGGCTTTATAGGTAATAACAAATACCATAAACTCTGCCTGGACACCAATACACATGCAGTATAGATCCCAGAACACTGAGGTACTATGCTCCCAGCAAGATGCTGTGATCAGTAAGCAAGCAGTTGTATTCTGCAACAGCTGCAGTCTCCAGATGGTTTTAAAGTATGGCCTGTATGTAGAGCACATTGCAATACTCTAATCTGGAGACAACAAAGACATAGATAACATTAGCAAGGTCTGCATCCAAAAGAAAAGGGTCACTGCCACAGATGGTAAAAAGCTGACTGGTAACTGTTATAATATGATCATCCAACAGCAGGTGGGGCATTGGGTGTGGGCACACTCCCTCACAGGGACCAATGTCACCTCTGCCATCCACTCCGGCTGCTTTCTCCAATCCACCAGTATCAGCTCAGTCTTGCCTGGTGACATCCTATTAGTAGCTGACATAGCAGAATTGAACTGAACTGTTATTCACATAGAATAATTACTAGGGCCCTGATTCAGGAAGGTACTTAAGTACGTGCTTAACTATAAGCATGTGAGTAGTCCTGTTAATCTTGCTACTTGCATGCTTAAAGTGCCTTCCTGAACTGGGGCTGAGCAAGGCCAGGCGGTATGTGAAGAATTAATATTGTTATCTGTTTTAATGTCAGTGCAAAGTGTTGTTAACTATGAGCACTGCCCTCCATGTATACACAGGAGTCACAAGATTAGAAGCGGTGTTGACTTCTTTCCCCCCCTACTTCCCACTTCTACACACCCCTTCATTTTTCCACATATACGCTTTGGGTAAAAATTCTACTGAACCTTTGTGACCATGAAGAGATATGGGGGCCACTCTGATCAATGGTGATGTCTGTATACATAAGAGAAACAAGAGAAGCACAAATTACTATTTTTCTGTTAAGGAGAGTCTGACTTAAACACACAGAGAAAGGAGCTCTGGCATGTGCCATAGGAGTTTAGAGCAGTTTTGCACACCTGCATTCCTGTGGGATCTGTGAATTGCATCCTTGCTCTGTTTGACCAGTAAAATCAAGCAGGGCAGTACTGGGTCAATTGTTTATTGAAATCCTTAAACCTCCCTGGAAGGGGGTAGGGTACCAATGTGTCTCAAACCAGGATGTTCTGAGGGCTTGATGAATCAGGAAGAAAGGTCTCTAGGGAACTGGTGGTAGGAGTCTTGTTCTTAATCTGACCAATTATGGCATAAAGACTCTTTGCAATCTTATGCCCGGGTGTGCAGAAGGTAAAGAAAGTTAGTTATTTTTCTGCACCATGCCTTGTGATCAGTGTGAGTGTCTTGGATGGTTAACAACCTGATTTAATGTGGGTGGTTTCCATCTGCTGGCAGAGTCCAGCGTATCTTCCTATGAAGAAGTGTCAGGTTACTTTACAGATAAGACATTCACAGTCAAGGGAATTTCCTGTCTCTTTGGTAATATCTTGAGTTCTCAGGATTCTTGGATCCCAGTCAGTTTGGTTTTTGGCTTTGGCTATAATACAGAGATTGAGCTGCTAGTGCTGGTTACTTCTATAGCCTCAAGTAACGTCAGTGGGCCCCAGAGGTGTCATTTTATGTTTGCATCTAGGGTGACCAGACAGCAAGTGTGAAAAATCATGACGGGGGTAGGGGGGTAATAGGAGCCTATATAAGAAAAAGACCCCAAAATCGGGACTGTCCCTATAAAATCGGGACATCTGGTCACCCTAGTTTGCATCTGGTTAGGAATTTGTGATCTTTGTCTCAAATGCAGACTTTGCCACTATAATTTATGCCTCTGGCACCTCTAGAATGGATTACTTTGGATTGCCCTTGAAGATCACTCGAACTAGAACTGGAGCAGAATATTTTGCCCACTTCAGTATGAGAGGCAGCATATAGTCTCACTGGTTCTTTTACATCTGTACTGCCTTCCAGGTGGATTTCAAGGTGCTGACTTTGATCTATGCAGCCGTAAACTGGTTTGGATCTGTCTCTGACAGATAATCTCTCTCTGCAAGAGCTCCCATGGTAGCTGAGGTCAGCTCCAGCTAAGATTCTCTACAGAGTGCCCTTGACTCTGGAATTCACTTCCCTAGGCAGTCTGACCGATCTAGAGGTTCAGAGGAATAGTGCAAGGACCATCTCTCAAGTTTCTAAATGAATGAGTAGGTGGTAACTTGCTTTCAGTTTTGTCCTCTGCATAAAGTGACTTCAAAGTGTGCTATGGGGTGTATGATTGGACATATTAAAACTATATTAAAAATGAAATTATACATTTTTTAAAAAGGTTGAGGCAGAGTCAAGAAATGTAAAATGAAAATTAGATTGGGGTGTTAGGGTGTTAGTGTCTGCAAAATGTGGTGCACCTAAAATATGGTAAAACCCATGATTTAAAATGTATAGAAGCCTTAATGAGTTCTCAATGTGCCTATATCTCTAAAATTCTCAGGAAAGGAAACAGTTTTTCATTTGCTAGATAATGAATAAAAGGCCATGCAGGGTAAACGTAAATATTTTTGAAAAAAAAAAAAATATATATTAGTTAAATGATTACAATAGAACTTGTTTATTAAGATAATGTAGTGATTTTATCACTTCATTCTTGGTATCTTAGTACCTGATATTATACTAGTACTGTTTCCATGGAAACGGATCACACTGTTCCTTTCATTTGACCTTAAGTTCAAGTCCTGCTGTTGCAGTAGAAATGTCAAGGAACACCTCAGCTCTTATTAAAAAAAAAACCTACCAAATATATGCAAAAATAAAACCTTAAAAATAAATAAATCCCGAGAACAGGGAAGGGGAAGATACAATATTTTCAACAAGAGGACCAAGAAATAACTGACTGTTTGGGATATTTATACAGCATGTCACATTTTGTCTCTAAAATTAATTATGTTTGGATTAGGTCTGTCAAGCTATTAAAAAAATTAATCGTGATTAATCGTGCTGTTAAACAGTAATAGAATACCATTTATTTAAGTATTTTTGGATGTTTTCTACATTTTCAAATATATTTCAATTACAACACAGAATACAAAATGTACAGTGCTCACTTTATATTTATTTTTTATTACAAGTGTTTGCACTATAAAAGACAAAAAACCAATATTTTTCAATTCACCTAATACAAAAAGTTGAACTTAAAAATGTAGAATTATATTAAAAAAAACCCTGCATTCAAAAATAAAACCACGTAAAACTTTAGAGCTTACAAGTCCACTCAGTCCTATTTTTTGTTCAGCCAATTGTTCAGATAAACAAGTTTGTTTACATTTGCAGAAGATAATGCTGCCTGCTTCTTGTTTACAATGTCACCTGAAAGTGAGAACAGGTGTTTGCATGGCACTGTTGTAGCCGGTGTTGCAAGACATTGCGCTAAAGATTCATATGTCCCTTGATGCTTCAACCACCATTCCAGAGGACATGCGTTCATGCTGATGACAGGTTCTGCTTGGTAACGATTCAAAGCAGACCAACACATGTTCATTTTCATCATCTGAGTCAAATGCCACCAGCAGAAGGTTGATTTTCTTTTTTGGTGGTTTGAGTTCTGTAGTTTCAGCATCAGAGTCTTGTTCTTTTAAGATTTCTGAATCCATGCTCCACACCTCATCCCTCTCAGATTTTGGAAGGTACTTCAGATTCTTAAATCTTGGGTCGAGTGCTGTAGCTATCTTAAAAATTTCACATTGGTATCTTCTTTGCATTTTGTCAAATTTCCAGTGAAAGTGTTCTTAAAACGAAAAACATGTGCTGGGTCATCATCCAAGACTGCTATAACATGAAATATATGGTAGAATGCAGGTAAAACAGAGCAGTAGACATACAATTCTCCCTCAAGGAGTTCAGTCACAACGTTAATTAGCACATTTTTTTTTTTAACGAGAGTCATCAGCATGGAAGTATGTTCTCTGGAACAATGGCCAAACCATGAAGAGGCATATAAATCTTTAGTGCATCTGGCATGTAAATATCTTGTGATGCCAGCTGCAACAGTGCCACGAGAACGTCTGTTCTCACTTTCAGGTGACATTGTAATTAAGAGGTGGGCAGCATTATCTCCTGTAAATGTAAACAAACTTGTTTCTCTTAGCTATTAGCTGAACAAGAAGTAGGACTGAGTAGACTTGTAGGCGCTAAAGTTTTACATTGGTTTGTTTTAGAGTGCAGTTATGTAAGGAAAAAAAACTAAATTTGTAACTTGCACTTTCATGGTAAAGAGATTGCACTCCAGTACTTGTATGAGGTGAATTGAAAAATACAGTGCAAATATTTGTAATAAAAATAATATAAAGTGAGCACTGTACACTTTGTATTCTGTGTTGTAATTGCAATCGATATATTTGAAAATGTAGAAAAACATCAAAAATATTTAATAAATTTTAACTGGTATTCTATTGCTTAACAGTGCGATTAATTTGCTTTGCTTTTTAATTTATTAAATTCTACTGTTTAAAAGTTTGATCTTATTGATCTGTTTTGCCACTTTAAGAACCTGCTGTATTTATTCCTGAGAGGACCATATTGGCCTGGTTAGTTCCAAATGTTGACCAGTTGTGCCTGAAAGATAGAGAAAGGTTGAAGAGGCGGCACCTCAGTCTGGATAAGATTTAAACTAGGTCTGGCCAGAGTAGGCTTCAGGTTGACTGACCTTTGATGGTGTCAAAAGCTTCTGAGCTGTTTTTGCTAGGCTTGGCCACTTTGAATTGGGGACATTAAAAAAAATCGCCTATTCTTGACCTACATATAAATTCTGATCTGTATCTAAAAAGAGAACCTGAAAAAAAGCCCTTTACAGTTTTGGATTCAGCCCAAAAACATAATAGTAGGCTTGGGTTCAGATCCAACTATTCACATACAAACCCCACAAAATGGGGGCCATCTTTATTTAAAACTGCTTCAGTTTGGTCAGAACTTCTCTATGAAATATAAATCAATATTCCTTGTGCCTCTGAAACTGATTACTACTTTGATTTGCTGCAGTGGAAGACAATGTTGGAGTTCCCAAACTGCTCTTATGTCTGTCATCTGGTGATGATAGAGAAGAAAAAACCCCTCACAACAATAACAAAAACAAAAAAAGAAAACTGTTTCGTTCTGCCTTATTAAAAACATGGGAACAAACCAATTTGCCAAATGGACAGCAACATATTTTAGTAGAAGAAGAAATAAGGACTAATAATTTTAATGTTTTTTCTCTTTTTTTAAATCATAGCTTTTACTATGGTTGCACATAAACCTCATCTTCTGAATATTACATTTACTATCTGGGAATCTGGACAATGATTGTCTGCAAGACTGAGGCTATTTGACTGGTAGATTGGATAGGAGAGAACACAGGCAGCACCAGCAACCAAAGTATGTGAATGCTGATCTCATACTCTTCTGCTTTGGAATTGCTCCTAAAGTCATGATTTTGGAAGCTATGCACAAACATGAGGCCCAGTCCTGAAGGTAGTATGTGTCCTCAACTTCTATTAAATTCAATGGGCTCTGAAGGTGCTCATCTTAGAATCTTAGAGGAAATACTCAAGCCTGCACCTTTCAAGACAGCTCATAACTTTACCTTGCATAAGGGAGAACTCAATGGGCTTGATTTTTTTTTTCAGAAGTGGTTGTACCTAGAAGTCCAATTGAAATCAATGGAAGCTACAGCTCCTTAGCACCTTTGAAAATCAAGCCTGATCTATTTTCCTTGTTCCCCAAGGCCAGATTAGTAGTGACAATAAAATGGAACAGGTGATGGAAGCTTTAATGTTTCCTTTATTCCTTTCTAGTAGGAAAAGATGTAAAAGACTAATGAGGCTGCACCAGAAGGCTTGTAAAGACCTCAACTTAAAAAAAGGAATCACACATAACATTTGAAAGAGGAGATATTACCAGAATACAGGGGAAGAAGTACAATAGAACTTCAGAGCTGCAAACACCTCGGGATTGGAGGTTGTTCATAACACTGAACAAAATGTTATGGTTGTTCTTTCAAAAGTTTACAACTGAATATTGTTTACTACAGCTTTGAAACTTTATTATGCAAAAGAAAAATGCTGCTTTCCCTTTATTTTGTTAGTAGTTTGTTTCACACAGTATTGTACTGTATTTGCTTTTTTTTTTTGGTCTCTGCTGCTACTTGATTGTATTCTTTCAATTCCAAATGAAATGTATGGTTGACTGGTCAGTTTGTAACTCTGGTGGTCATAATTCTGAGGTTCTACTGTAGAACATATAGGAATGAACTCAGAAATGGCAAAGCAAAGAAAAGTACTGTTAGTAGAGGATGTAAAAAGGAACATGATAAAGTTTTATGAGTACATAAGAAACAAGAGGATGAAAAAGAAAAGTGCAGATCTGCTGTTTACCAGGCAAGGACAGCAAATAATGGTTGATGAGGCGAATGATGAAATGCTTAGTAGCCACCAAGCTTCAGTATTTATTAAAAAGAGATAATAGTTACAGCTTGCTTAATGGAATAGTGAGAAAAGGGAGAGATCAGAAGGCAGGAAGGAACAAGCCAAAGAATACCTAGAAAACCTGGAAGTATTCAGAGCAACAGGGTCTGAAGACGTTCACATCACTACTAAAGGAACAAACAATAGTACTGGAAATGTTGGTGTTTATCTTTGAGACTAACTGGAGGATAATTGATATTGCACAGTACTGGAAAAATGAGTAACTACCATTTATTTTAAGATGTGTGGGAGGGGAAGAAAGGTCAGAATTACACACCAATAAATTTAGCTTCAATATCTGGTAAATGATTTGTAATCAACAAGGGGATATATAAATATAGTGCTGAATAAATAACAAAAATAGGAAAATATGGTGGTGGATTCATCAAAACAAAGATAATCCTTTCATTAGAAAGACATTGAGAAATAGATATGCCAAACTTTGAAAATGAAATATAAATTATTTAATTCCAAGAAGATGTAAGAGATTATCTGACTCTCCCAAGATCAAATAGAAAAACTGTAGGGGAGCCAGAACGAGAGCCCCGTCCTGGCAGTCGTATGCCTTAATCACAGCCTCATGCTTTCTTCCCTTTAATTCTGAACTCAAATGCATTATCAAGTCTGATACATTTGGCATATACAAATGAGATTGCTTGAGAACTTTATAACCTCTCAGTGTTTTAAACTGTTTTCAGTTTGAAGTGATCTAAAAATCAAATGAAAGCTTTTCTAACTTCCCTAATTTTAAACTCATGTACTGATTTTTTTTTCAAACTTAAAGAACTCATTCAGACTTGAAAATGAACCCAAATCTGAATACAGTATGTTACTGTGAGGTTATATAAGACACTCCAGATCATTAATGATGTTAAGAGAAATAATATTTTAAGGTACAAAGTGGCAGAGTTAAGATTGTGTGTAAAACCTTAATATTGTGTTTCCCAACTTCTGAATGCTCAGTTCATCAAACTTAATGTTTATGTATAGTATGCATTTATGTCTCTATACATGAGTAATGTGAAATCAGAAAACAAATTAAGCTACAGAAAGAATGAATAATTAAATCAATTCTAAATTAACATAAGAGTATGAGCTAGAAGAGCTTTCAAGGTCTTTTCAAATGATTTTAAGACTTTTTCCAGTGCTATTACAGATCCTGAAAACTGATTTCCTTATCCTTGTGCTTTTTTTTTCAGTCTAGTTCCACTATTAGAAGCCCACCAAAAGCTTAAAGATATATTTCCTACAAGTAATTAGTTTATTATGATTCCATAAAAATGAAATAACATGGACATCCCCCCAAAATATTATTCCTTCAAAAGTATAACCTAAGAATCAAAATTAGATTGCAAATACTGTTGCGATATCAGTAATTTTCAAATATATTTTTTTAAAATGTGAATATTATAAAGGAGCCAATTATTTGTCTTTTTCTGAACAAAAATTATGCAGTGAAATTTGGAGAAAACTGAAAATAGGTGGGCAAAATGGACACAAGGAAGTATACTCTGAACCAATTTACTAGCTTAAATGAATTTGCCTTGCTGCGGTACCCTCAGCAAAACCAATAAACTCCAGTGAAGAATTCAGTCCCCTTTGCTACAGGTATCATGGAAAAGCCTGGGCCGGCTCCAAGCACCAGCCCAGCAAGCAGGTGCTTGGGGTGACCAAGGGGAAGGGGCAGCATGTCGGGCTCTTCGGCGGCAATTTGGCGGCGGATCCCTTGGTCCCTCTCAGAGGAAAGGACCTGCCACTGAATTGCCACTGAAGAAGAAAGCGGCGCAGTGGCGCTGCCGCCGATCGCGATCATGGCTTTTTTTTTTTTTTTTTCCCGCTTGGGGAGGCAAAAACCCTGGAGCCGGCCCTGGGAAAAGCAACTCTGTTAAGCAGGGGCAAAGTACAACACTCTAGGTCTACCAACTCTGCCAATTCAAAAACAATTTTCATCACATTGAAAATGTTCTCTTTTCCAGATGCTTAAATTTAGAACATTTACAATGGCAATTATAAAATCACAACTGGACTAATTTATTCATTAATGACCCCATCACAGGCTAAATTTTATTTTAAGAGGTGTTCTTTTAAAAAATGTATAATAAGCAGAGTTATTTTTAGGAAGATATAGTAAAGCCTAATAACAGTTTCTCCTTTCTCATGTTCCAGAATGTCAAATATATATTTTACCTTGTAGTAAAAAGCTCATAATGGATTTAAAATGTTCATTTGAAAGGTTGTCATTTGCTAGTGATTTGGAGATCAATCCTTCTCCTTTTTTTAAAGTTTTGGATTGTAGTTAATGACCTTTTTGGTTCTGTGCCCAGGAAAAAGATATTAACTTTAGAAACAGGCAAGGAAGTTATACCTGACCTTGAACAAAAGCTAAAGCTATTTAATAATTATGGGGCAAGATCAACTGATGAACGTTTGGCTTTTGGTTAATCTAGATCAAGCAGAATCTATTTTACCATATAACTTAATGGTATTTGATTACTGTGACTGGCCTATTGAAAGTGAGGGTTTTTCCAGTCTCAAATGTTTTAAGACTAATGTGATTTCTTAAAATGAGATTACAAGATTGGTTGAAGAGGTAATAGCGTTGATGTAATATACCTAAACTTATGTAAGTCAGATGACTTGGTACCGCATGACATTATGATTAAAAAACTAGAACAATATAAAATTAACACTGCACACATTTAATGGATTAAAAGCTGGCTAACTGATCTCAAAACGTAACTCTAAATGGAAAATCATCATCAAGTGTGTATATTTTTAGTGGGGTTCCTCAAGGATTGGTTCTTGGCCTTATGCTATTTAACATTTGTATTATTGTCTTAGAAGAATAAATAAAACCATCACTGATAAAGTTTGCCGATGACACACAAAAGGAGGGAGTAGTAAATAAAGATGAGGACAGGTCACTGATATAGAACAATCTGGATTGCTTGGTATACCTGGTGCCAGCAATATATGTTTTAATACCATTAAATGTAAATATATACACCTAGGAACAAAGAATGTTGGCCATACTTACAGCCTGGCGAGACCTATACTCTGAAAAAGATTTGGGGGTCACGGTGGATAATCAGCTGAACAGGAGCGCCCGATGTCACCATATGGCCAAAAGGGCTATCAGATCCTGGGATGCATAAACCAGATCCCCTTCCTACTCCCGTTCAAGATATTTTACTTCTGTATTTAGCACTGGTGCAACTGGTGCTGGAATACTGTGTCTAGTTCAGGTGTCCACAATTCAAGAAGGATGTTGATAATTGGAGAGGGTTCAGAGAAGAGCAGCAAGAATGATTAAATGATTAGAAAACATACATGATAGTGATAGACTCAAAGAGCTCAACCTATTTAGTTTAACAAACAGAATGCTAAGGGGTGACTTGATTACAGTCTATAAGTATCTATGTGGGGAACACATATTTCATAATGGGCTCATCAATCTAGCAGACAAAGGTATAATACAATCCAAAGGCTGGAATTTGAAGCTAGACAAATTTAGACTGGAACTATGGTGTAAATTTTTAACAGTGAAGATCATTAACCATTGGAGCAATTTATCAAGGGTCTTGGTGGATTTTTTATCACTGACAATTTTTAAAACAAGTTTGGATGTTTTTCTAAAAGATATGCTCTAGGAATTATTTTGGACAAATTCTATGACCTGTACAGGAGGCCAGACTAGATGATCACAATGGTCCTTTCTGACCCTGAGCCTGTGAATTTACTTGGGCTGAGAATCACACCTCCCAGATGGAGCATAGACATACCTTGGAGGGCTTGTCCTGTGGTTGCTAGCCAGTGCCGAAGACTGCCACCACACTACTGTGGTCTGCTATTGTTACCCATGCGAGTAGATTAAAGCTAACATGGGTATACCTATCCGTGCTGCAATTATACCATTCACCTGCAATGTAGACATAACATAAAGCTAAGTCTGCACTACGAGCTAGGAGTGAGATTCCCCTGCTCATATACACATAGTCCCACTAGCGCTCATCCAGCTACCGCATGCAAAAATAGCAGTGTAGCCCTAGTAGCAGCAGTGGAGGCACAACTGAGCTGAGTATATACTCAGGTTTGTACTTGGCATGGCTCAGTTGTGCCTTCGCTGCCACAACCAGTGCTACCATGGTTACATTGTTATTTACACTTCCACTAGCTGGATTAGAGCTAGTGTGACTGTATACATGAGCAGGGGAATTACACCCCAGCTTGTAATATAGATGTAGCCGTAATGGCTCAAAATTACCTTCCCCTTCCTTCCAAGACTGCGTGCCATGTTGCTGCAGTTGCAATTATAGAGCTGGATACTACCAGTTCCTCCCTCCTTGGACTGCACTCAAGGTCTCAAGACAGTACCTGCCTGAACAGCCCATCCGCCACAGACTGCATTGAGAGAGAAGGTATCTTGTAGGAAGTCTTTCTTTTCTTTCAAAAGGGGATTTAATTAGTGAGGCTTATCCCCATTAGTCCCTGATTACCAGTCACTGCTGCACTGTTGTTATAAAATAATAAGTAATGGGGTAATATTGTAAATATGGTACCCGACATGTGGTATATCAGACAGAAGTTACTATATATTGCTTAATAGCTACAAGTATGAAAATATTGTTTGTGATGTATTTGAAACATGTTTTATTAGTGGTTTGTGATGGAGTGTTCACCCTACACGACCCCTGAAGGAGTTAAGGTGGCTCAGAAGAGGCTATTTGACAGGATTGGCTTCCCCTGGGGGTGGATGGGGGGTCTGAATATACAGCCCTAATTGACCCTGATGCCCAGCTAGGCTGGCATAAAGCCTGAGAGAGGAGAGCAGAAAGAGGGTGCTGTGGGGGAGATAGTGATTAGTTACTCTCAGGGTTGAAAGGAGTAGGAAGAGGTCTAGGGAAAATAGCAGTAAGGGTGAGGCCTCATGGACTGTAGCTGCTGATTGTAGGGTCCCTAGGCTGGAACCCAGTTTAGAGGGTGGTCCTGGGTTTCCTTACCAGCCACTGGGGGAGTGGCATGGGGATGGCAATGGCCTTTGAAGACTGCCTGTGGCATTTTGGTTAGAAAGACTTTGATACCATGAAAGGGGGGAAACTGTAGTGACCTGGCTGGAGGACCAAGCCACAGAAAGGAAGTGCTTCAGTTTGTGCCGTGGGTGAGAGGCCACTGAGTGAGAGACTGGGACAAGGGCTTGGCTGGGAACCCACCAGAGGAGCTGTTAAACCAGTGGTGAGCAAGATGAGCCACAAGGAGGCGCCACAGCAGTGAGTGGAGCACAATTACATTACAGTTTTGTTAGAATGGAGGACTGAGAAGCCTCTTAAATTCTAATTTAGTGAGCCCAGCATAAGTTGTGCTGGGAACTTTAGTATTGTTGTTATAGTCAGTGGCAGCTGTCAGCTTCACAAATTTGGGAACTTTCTTGATTGAGTACAAAACTTGAAAGCTTTCTACATTCTGTGCACAGCTCAAAATATTAACTCTGCTCCTAGAAAAGTGTAGATAAGGATGGTGAAGTTGCCAGCTGTCATTTTATCCTTATTTGTTTTTTTTTAAAGTTATCCTATTGTCATCATGTGAGCTTAGTGATGGGTGAAATGGTGGCTCATTTTTAGCTGCTGATTGGTGTCAGAGCTGCCTCTGGAATTTTAAAATAGTCTTTTCGGTGCTGACGGAAAGATTTTACCTATCACAACAGTCTGACATCCATTTAAACATGGCTTGCATTTTCTGTCATGTCACATCTATGAGAACAAATCCCAAGTTACTGTACCACAATTAAAGACATGGACTTTGAAGTGTGGCTCTTAAATTATCCTCAGGAGAGTCAATATGGGCATTACCTAACCTCATATTTTGACTTTAAGAACTAGAGGAAAATTGGATACTTTTTATAATTACCAATCACATTTGTATTTTGTGTGTCTCAAAATGCCTTCAGGAGAGACTTTTATAATAAAACTTGACATTTCTGGGGGCCTAGAATAACAACCTATTGTTAAAAAACTGTATACCTCCTGACGGTCAAAATGACAGACTGGACCTCTACATAGAGTGCTTCCGCAGACGTGCACAGGCTGAAATCGTGGACAAACAACATCACTTGTCCCATAACTTCAGCCGTACGGAACGCAATGCCATCCACAGCCTCAGAAACAACTCTGACATTATCATCAAAGGGGCTGACAAAGGAGGTGCTGTAGTCATAATGAACAGGTCGGATTATGAACAGGAGGCTGCCAGACAACTCTCCAAGACCACATTCTACAGGCCACTATCCTCTGATCCCACTGAGGAATACCAAAAGAAACTATACCATCTGCTCAAGAAATTCCCAGCTACAGTATGGGAACAAATCTACATGGACACACCCCCAGAACCCCAACCAGGGGTATTCTATCTGCTACCCAAGATCCATAAACCCGAAAACCCTGGATGCCCCATCATCTCAGGCATTGGCACTCTTACAGCAGGATTATCTGGCTATTTGGACTCTCTCCTCAGACCCTACGCTACCAACACTCCCAGCTATCTTCGAGACACCACCGACTTCCTGAGGAAACTACAATGCATTAGTGTTCTTCCTGAAAACACCATCCTGGCCACCATGGATGTAGAAGCACTTTACATCAATATTCCACATGAGGATGGACTACAAGCTGTCAGGAACAGTATCCCTGATGAAGCCACAGCACGCCTGGTGGCTGAGCTTTGTGACTTTGTCCTCACCCACAACCATTTCAGATTTGGGGACAACTTATGCCTTCAAGTCAGTGGCACTGCTATGGGTACCCGCATGGCCCCACAGTATGACAACATTTTTATGGCTGACTTAGAACAATGCTTCCTCAGCTCTCGTCCCCTAGTGCCCTCCTCTACTTGCGCTACATTGATGACATCTTCATCATATGGACCCACGGAAAGGAGGCCCTTGAAGAATTCCACCTGGACTTCAACAATTTCCACCCCACCATCAACCTCAGCCTGGACCAGTCCACACAAGAGATCCACTTCCTGGACACTACAGTGCAAATAAGTGATGGTCACGTAAACACCACCCTATACCGGAAACCTAGTGACCGCTATACGTACCTACATGCCTCCAGCTTCCATCCAAGACACATCACACGATCCATGGTCTACAGCCAAGCCCTAAGATACAACCGAATTTGCTCCAACCCCTCAGACAGAGACAAACACCTACAAGATCTTTATCAAGCATTCTTAAAACTACAATACCCACCTGGTGAAGTGAGGAAACAGATTGACAGAGCAAGATGGGTACCCAGAAATCACCTACTACAGGACAGGCCCAACGAGGACAATAACAGAACACCACTGGCCATCACATACAGCCCCCAGCTAAAACCTCTCCAGCGCATTATCCACGATCTACAACCTATCCTGGAAAATGATCCCTCATTCTCACAGACCTTGGGAGGCAGGCCAGTCCTCGCTTACAGACAACCCCCCAACCTGAAGCAAATACTCACCAGCAACTACACACCACACCACAGAAACACCAACCCAGGACCCAATCCCTGTAGCAAATCTCGTTGCCTACTCTGTCCCCATATCTACTCTGGCGACACCATCAGAGGACCCAACCACATCAGCCACACCATCAAGGGCTCATTCACCTGCACATCTACTAATGTTATATATGCCATCATGTGCCAGCAATGCCGCTCTGCCCTGTACATTGGCCAAACAGGACAGTCCCTCCACAAAAAAATAAATGGACACAAATCAGACATCAGGAATGGTAACATACAAAAGCCAGTAAGTGAACACTTCAATCTCCCTGGTCATTCTATTACAGATTTAAAAGTCACTATCATTGAACAAAAAAACTTCAGAAACAGACTTCAAAGAGAAACAGCAGAACTAAAATTCATTTGCAAATTTAACACCATTAATCTGGGCTTGAATAGGGACTGGGAGTGGCTGGCTCATTACAGAAGCAGCTTTTCCTCTCCTGGAATTGACACCTCCTCATCTATTATTGGGAGTGGACTACATCCACCCTGATTGAATTAGCCCTGTCAACACTGGTTCTCCACTTGCGAAGTAACTCCCTTCTCTCCATGTGTCAGTATATAATGCCTGCATCTGTAACTTTCACTCTATGCATCTGAAGAAGTGAAGTTTTTACTCACGAAAGCTTATGCCCAAATAAATCTGTTAGTCTTTAAGGTGCCACCAGACTCCTTGTTGTTTTTGTAGATACAGACTAATACGGCTACCCCCTGATACAGGGAAAAGTTGGTGTCTGGAGGAGTGTTACAGGTGAAATCTAACTCTTGACCTGGGCCACAGCATTGAGTTTCAGTCAGCCCCTTTGCACCAGTTATAGGATCAGTATACGTATGGATTCCCCTGGCCCACTCCCATTGCATCTTTTGAGCCAGTCTGTGTAGGGTTGGCATGACGACCCTATCTGCAGTGTAAAGGGGTTGAATAGGAATTGCTTTGTGCTCCCCTCCCCACCCCCCAGCAGCTATTTAGGGCTTAAGTGAGGCAGAGGACTAGTCTGGCCTTCCACACCACAGGTGAATTTCGCCCCTTAGCAATGTTATCTGGAACTGCCAATCTGAGCGGAAACCAGGTAGGCTTCTGACTGGACAAATGAGGAACCTTAAAGAGAAACTGTCACGTCACTTAGTGGAAACCTATAACATACATGTTATTCTCTCTCTTTTTTAAAGGACTTAATGAAATATATAAAATAAAGTGCACCGTGGCATAAGTGTAACCAACATAATGGGTTCCCATATAATTTTATATCTGAAACACTATCTCTTGGTTTTGCCAACTATAAAGCAACTCCTATAATTTTCAGTCTGGCAGTTTTTCATCAGAATCTGCTTCATATAATTGCACTTTAGGGGTCTTCAAATATTTCCTTATCTTTGCAGGCTTCACAAGCACCAGCCTGAATGATTTATTGTACTTCTGCCCTTTCTTAGTCTCCTTAAAGGATTTTTTTATTAGGTATCTTTCCTCTGGGACGGACTCCTGTAAAAAATGCACTGTGCCAGGCTTGTTACAATTTTAATAGTTTATCCTGTCACCTAGTCTTGTAAATGGGCCTTGGAACTTTAGGCATCTTTGAGACTTAATATTATTTAAAAAGTGCCTCCTGCCTCTTCTCTAATTAATTGCAATCAGGAAGGCTAGTTGGTGGACACATGGTGTCACAGCTCTGTGAAATGCTGCCTGATGGCTATAAACACTGCCATATGTTCTCTGTGAAATATTGCCATAATCACTGGCAACAGGAACAGCTGATATGTGATGAAGGATGGTTTCTTCTCGTCTTTCTGTTTTATTCTCAAAATCTGTGAGGAGCTGGCTGATCAATTTAATTTTGTTTTTCCGCTGCCTCTACTGGTAGTTGATTTGTCTGCTTTTCAAATTTTACTTCACTAACTTTCAGACTTTTATATTCATGCTTCAGATTATAGCTGCCAATGGATTGGTTTGTATATCTTGTCACTTTGCTAATACTACACTTTAATGAGGCTATGTCCTTAGTTTAAAAGGAAACTTTTACCCTGAAATAGACAGATAATGTGATTGCTAAAGCCAGGTTGCTGGAAAATGAGAAAGAAACTTAAAAACGAATGAAGAGGAATTTTTCACTTAGCTAGCAAAGTTCAAGTCCTCCCATGAAAATGGAGGTGGCTGGACAGCTTCTTAGTTTAATTGCTTGCCTGCTTTTTTGGCTTGGGAAACAGTATAAACTTGTATGGAGGGTGGGGAGAGAGAAATCTCAAAAGACAAGACTTTAATCAATATTTTTAGGTCTGATCCTTGATCATCCATTGAAGTAAAGGTAAAAGTTCATAGAATCATACAAATGTAGGGCTGGAAGGGACTCAGGAGGTCATCAAGTCCAGCTCCATGTGCTGAGGCAGGACCAAGTAAACCTAAACCATCCCTGGCAGGTATTGGTCCAACTTTTTCTTAAAGGCCTCCAGTAATGGCGATTTCACTACCTCCCTTGGAAGCCTAGTTCAGAATTTAGCTACCCTTCATAGTTAGAAAGTTTTTCTTAACTTAAATGTCCTTTGCTATAGATTAAACCCATTACTTCTTGTCCTACCTTCAGTGAACATGAAGAACAATTGATCACCATTCTCTGTATAGCAGCCCTTAACATGTTTGAAGACTATCAGGTCCATCTTCAGTTGTCTTTTCTCAAGACTAAACCTGCCCAATTTTTTTTTAACCTGGACTCCTAGATAAGGCTTTCTAAATCTTGTATCATTTTTGCTGTTCTCCTCATAGGCGCCAACTTCCAGATTTCCTGGGGGGTGCTCAACCCCCTGCTCTGTCCTAGGCCCTGCTCCCACTCCATCCCTTCCCCCAGTGCCCCACCCCTGCCCCACCTCTTCCCACCCCTGCTCCACCCCCTCCCTCGAGGGTGCCCCATATTCAAATGGTGCCTCCCCAAAGTGGGTGCGGGGCACGAACAAAAGGGCAGGTCACGTGTGTCCCCCGCACCAAGCCCTGGGTCCACCACACTCTCCCCACCCCATGTTACCTGCAGGAGGGTATGCTTTGTCCTCCCACTGCACCTGCCCTCCCAGCTTGTTCTCCTGCTCTCCATTCTCCCCAGGAGCCCAGGCGGGGAGCAGGAGGGAGCCACTTTTAACGCCGGCCCCTCCCAGTCGCTGATCTGCAGGCCTGCCCAGCAGCTGCCTGAGAGAGCCTGGCTGGGGAGGAGATGGCTTCTGCTCCCCACCTGGCTCGGCTGCCGGGGACCCCAGCACCCAAACCCGGGCAGGGAGCGGGAGTCACCTCCCCAGCCATGCTCTGTCAGGCAACTGCCACACAAGGCTGCAGAGCAGCATCTCAGTGGCTGGAAGGGGCTATAAATAAAATAAATGAATGGAGATATCCCATCTCCTAGAACTGGAAGGGACACTGAAAGGTCATTGAATCCAGCCTCCTGCCTTCATTAGCAGGACCAAGTACTGATTTTGCCCCAGATCCCTAAGTGGCCTCCTCAAGGATTGAACTCACAACCCTGGGTTTAGGAAGCCAATGCTCAAACCACTGAGCTATCCCTCCCCCCAAGGGCTGGTCCCTCCCCTTCCACTCCCCACATCTGGGCCATGCATTGCCCAGCCTGCCCCCCCGTTTCTCCCCCAGCATGCTGCCAAACAGCTGATGGCGGCCGGCGGGAGGCACTGTGGGGGATGGGGACTAGCTGATCAGCGGGGCCTGGTGCTGGGGGGGGGGGAGGGGCCTGCCAGTGGGTGCTCAGCACTCACTATTTTTTTTCCGTGGGTGCTCCAGCCCACAGAGTCAGTGCCTGTGGTTCTCCTTTGCACTCCCTCCAATTTAGTCACACCTTTCCTAAAGTGGGGTATTCAGAATTGGACACGCTTCTCCAGATGAGGCCTCAACAGTGCAGAGTAGAGTGGGACAATTGCCTCCTGGGTCTTACAAACAATACTTCTGTTAATACAGCCCAGAATATTAGCCCTCTTCACCACTGATCACATTGTTGATTCATATTCAATATGCCATCACTAACCCCAAGATCCTTTTCAGCAGTACTACCACCTTGCTAGTTAGTCTCCATTTTTTAGTTGTGCATTTGATTCCCCCCCTTCCTTGCACATGTCTGTATTGAATTTAATCTTGTTGATGTCAGACAAATTCTCTGATTTGTGACGGTCGTTTTAAATGCTAATTCTGTTCTCGAAAGTGCTTGCAACACCTCCCACTTTTGTATCATCTGCAAATTTTATAAACATACTCTCCACTGCATTATCCAAGTGATTAACGAAAATATTGACTAGCACAGGACCCTGGACTGACCCCTGTGGGACTCCCTTAGATATGTCCTCCCAGTTTGACAGAGAACCATTGATAACTATCTGACATAGACATGCCCAGGCGTGCTCTGGCAGGTATATTAAATCTGTGCACTTGCATTTGGAAAGGGCGGGGCTCCTGTGTTGTCAGTGGTTGGAGTGGGTTCCCCATGCTGGCCACAGACAGGGCTCCCTCACAGTGAAAGCAGGTGGCAGTGAGTCAGCCTGGACAGCTCATGTAATCCTGTAATGTCTCAAACTATTCTTTGAGTACATTCTTTCAACCAGTTGTGCACACACCTTATAGTAATTTCATCTGGACCACATTTCTCTAGTTTGCTTATGAGAATGTCATATGGGACTGTGTCAAAAGCTTTACTAAAATCAGAATGTGTCAATATCTATTGCTTTCCCCCCATCCACGAGGCCAGTGAACCTGTAAAAGAATGAAATAAGGTTGGTTTGGTGTGATTTGTTCTTGACAATTCCATGCTGGCTATTCCTTATAAACCCAATTATACTCTAGATGCTTACAAATGGATTGTTTAATAGTTTGTTCCAATATCTTTCCAGGTGTCAGCCTAACTTCAATTCCCCAAGTCCTCTTTGTTCCCCTTTTTAAAGATAGGTACTATATTTGCCCTTCTTGAGTCCTCTGGGATCTCACCCGTCCTCCATGAGTTCTTGACGATAATTGGCAATAGTTCTGAGATTGGTACAGCTAGTTGCTTAAGGACCATAAACTGAATGATATCAGCCCCTGCCGACTTGAATATACCTAACTTACATAAATATTATTCTTTAACCTGTTCTTTCCCTATTTTGTCTTGCATTCCTTTCCCCTTATTGATATAACTGTGTTGAGTATCTAGTCACCATTAATCTTGCTTGCTTGTTTGTTTGAAAAGTGTGAATTGGGAGTGCTTTGTTCCAGGTGAGCCTTGAGTGGGCCTGACTGGTATATAAGGCCAGTCAGCAGCGAACCAGCTGAGCAGCGAACAGCAGAGGCTAACAGAGGGAGTTTGCCTGGGAGCTCGCCTGGGGAGAGCTCACTGAGGCTTTCATCTGCAGGTTCCTCTGAGTAGTTCCTGCAAAAGTTGAGGAAGCTCTTAAGAGGACGGTGATATGGAAGGTGAGCGATCAGCTGTTGTAACCTGCACAGGTTGTGCCATGTTTGTCTTTCTTCCACAGGACAGAAGCAACTTTGTCTGTACAAAGTGCAAGCTGGTCTCCATATTGGAAGAGAAGGTTTGAGGGCTGGAGAAACGAGTATCGACTCTGCGTTGCATAAGGGAAAATGAAGATTTCCTGGACAGACGTCAGGAGATGCTTCTACGGTCACAATGTTCTGAAGATTCAGAGCAGGCGCAGCAGGGACAGAAGGATTGTGAAGAGGTTTGGCAGCATGTGACCTCCAGAAGGAGAAAGAGGAGCGTCCATGCACCAGCAATGGAGATACAGGTTGGCAATCGTTTCCATGTTCTCTCTACAGGTACTAATGCGGAGAGTGGACTAGATGACCCATCTGAGGGAAGGGAGCAGAAGGAGACTCCACCAATTGGAAGGCAAAAAAAGCACTGTCCTAGGGATGGGGGTTCCACGACCACCACTTCCAAGAGGAGGAGGAGGGTGGTGGTGGTCAGGGACTCCCTCCTCAGGGGGACTGAGTCATCTATCTGCCGCCCCGACCGGGAAAACTGAGAGGTCTGGTGCTTGCCAGGAGCTAGGATACACGATGTGACGGAGAGACTGCCGAGACTCATCAACCCCTTCCTGCTTCTCCACGTGGGCACCAATGATACTGCCAAGAATGACCTTGAGTGGATCACTGCAGACTATGTGGCTCTGGGAAGAAGGATAAAGGAGTTTGAGGCGCATGTGGTGTTCTCGTCCATCCTCCCTGTGCAAGGAAAAGGCCTGGGTAGAGACCATCGAATCGTGGAAGTCAACGAATGGCTACGCAGGTGGTGTCCGAGAGAAGGCTTTGGATTCTTCGACCATGGGATGGTGTTCCAAGAAGGAGGACTGCTAGGCAGAGACGGGCTCCACCTAACGAAGAGAGGAAAGAGCATCTTCGCCAGCAGGCTGGCTAACCTAGAGAGGAAGGCTTTAAACTAGGTTCACCGGGGGAAGAAGACCAAAGCCCTGAGGTAAGTGGGGAAATGGGATCCTGGGAGGAAGCACAAGCAGGAGAGCGCAAGAGGGGAGGACTCCTGTCTCATGCTGAGAAAGCGGGACGATCAATGAGTTATCTTAAGTGCCTATACACAAATGCAAGAAGCCTGGGAAACAAGCAGGGAAAACTGGAAGTCCTGGCACAGTCAGGGAACTATGATGCGATTGGAATAACAGAAACTTGGTGGGATAACTCACATGACTGGAGTACTGTCATGGATGGATATAAACTGTTCAGGAAGGACAGGCAGGGCAGAAAAGGTGGGGGAGTTGCGTTGTATGTAAGAAAGGAGTATGACTGCTCAGAGCTCTGGTATGAAACTGCAGAAAACCTGAGAGTCTCTGGATAAAGTTGAAAAGTGTGAGCAACAAGGGTGATGTCGGGGTTGGAGTCTGCTATAGACCACCAGACCAGGGGGATGAGGTGGACGAGGCTTTGTTCTGGCAACTAGCAGAAATTGCTAGATCGCAGGCCCTGGTTCTCATGGGAGATTTTAATCACCCTGATATCTGCTGGGAGAGCAATACAGTGGTGCACAGACAATCCAGGAAGTTTTGGAAAGTGTAGGGGACAATTTCCTGGTGCAAGTGCTGGAGGAACCAACTAGGGGCAGAGCTTTTCTTGACCTGCTGCTTACAAACAGGGAAGAATTAGTAGGGGAAGCAAAAGTGGATGGGAACCTGGGAGGCAGTGACCATGAGATGGTCGAGTTCAGGATCCTGACACAAGGAAGAAAGGAGAGCAGCAGAATACGGACCCTGGACTTCAGAAAAGCAGACTTTGACTCCCTCAGGGAACAGATGGGCAGGATCCCCTGGGAGAATAACATGAAGGGCAAAGGGGTCCAGGAGGGCTGGCTGTATTTTAAAGAATCCTTATTGTGGTTGCAGGAACAAACCATCCCGATGTGTAGAAAGAATAGTAAATATGGCAGGCGACCAGCTTGGTTAAACAGTGAAATCCTTGCTGATCTTAAACACAAAAAAGAAGCTTACAAGAAGTGGAAGATTGGACAAATGGCCAGGGAAGAGTATAAAAATATTGCTCAGGCATGCAGGAGTGAAATCAGGAAGGCCAAATCACACTTGGAGTTGCAGCTAGCAAGAGGTGTTAAGAGTAACAAGAAGGGTTTCTTCAGGTATGTTAGCAACAAGAAGAAAGTCAAGGAAAGTGTGGGCCCCTTACTGAATGAGGGAGGCAACCTAGTGACCGAGGATGTGGAAAAAGCTAATGTACTCAATGCTTTTTTTGCCTCTGTCTTCACGAACAAGGTCAGCTCCCAGACTGCTGCACTGGGCAGCACAATATGGGGAGAAGGTGACCAGCCCTCTGTGGAGAAAGAAGTGATTCAGGACTATTTAGAAAAACTGGACGTGCACAAATCCATGGGGCCAGATGCGCTGCATCCGAGGGTGCTAAAGGAGTTGGCGGATGAGATTGCAGAGCCATTAGCCATTATTTTTGAAATCTCATGGCGATCGGGGGAGGTCCCAGATGACTGGAAAAAGGCTAATGTAGTGCCCATCTTTAAAAAAGGGAAGAAGGAGGATCCGGGGAACTACTGGCCAGTCAGCCTCACCTCAGTCCCTGGAAAAATCATGGAGCAGGTCCTCAAGGAATCAATTATGAAACACTTAGAGGAGAGGAAAGTGATCAGGAACAGTCAGCATGGATTCACCAAGGGGAAGTCGTGCCTGACTAACCTAATTGCCTTCTATGATGAGATAACTGGCTCTGTGGATGAGGGGAAAGCAGTGGATGTGTTATTCCTTGACTTTAGCAAAGCTTTTGATACGGTCTCCCACACCATTCTTGCCGCCAAGTTAAAGAAGTATGGACTGGATGAATGGACTCTAAGGTGGATAGAAAGCTGGCTAGATCGTCGGGCTCAACGTGTAGTGATCAATGGCTTCGTGTCTAGTTGACAGCCGGTTTCAAGTGGAGTGCCCCAAGGGTCAGTCCTGGGGCCGGTTTTGTTTAATATCTTTATTAATGATCTGGAGGATGGTGTGGACTGCACTCTCAGCAAGTTTGCAGATGACACTAAACTAGGAGGCATGGTAGATACACTAGAGGGTAGGGATTGGATACAGAGGGACCTAGACAAATTAGAGGATTGGTCCAAAAAAAACCTGATGAGGTTCAACAAGGACAAGTGCAGAGTCCTGCACTTAGGATGGAAGAATCCCATGCACTGCTACAGACTAGGGACCGAATGGCTAGGTAGCAGTTCTGCAGAAAAGGACCTAGTGGTCACAGTGGATGAGAAGCTGGATATGAGTCAACAGTGTGCTCTTGTTGCCAAGAAGGCTAACGGCATTTTGGGCTGTATAAGTAGGGGCATTGCCAGCAGATCGAGGAATGTGTTCGTTCCCTTTTATTCGACATTGGTGAGGCCTCATCTGGAATACTGTGTCCAGTTTTGGGCCCCACACTACAAGAAGGTTGTGGAAAAATTGGAAAGAGTCCAGCAGAGGGCAACAAAAATGATTAGGGCTCTGGAGCACATGACTTATGAGAAGAGGCTGAGGGAACTGGGATTGTTTAGTCTCCAGAAGAGAAGAATGAGGGGGGATTTGAGAGCAGCCTTCAACTACCTGAAGGGGAGTTCCAAAGAGGATGGAGCTCGGCTGTTCTCAGTGGTGGCAGATGACAGAACAAGGAGCAATGGTCTCAAGTTGCAGTGGGGGAGGTCCAGGTTGGATATTAGGAAACACTATTTCACTAGGAGGGTGGTGAAGCACTGGAATGCATTACCTAGGGAGGTGGTGGAGTCTCCTTCCTTGGAGGTTTTTAAGGCCCGGTTTGACAAAGCCCTGGCTGGGATGATTTAGTTGGGAATTGGTCCTGCTTTGAGCAGGGGGTTGTACTAGATGACCTCTTGAGGTCCCTTCCAACCCTGATATTCTATGATTCTATGATTTTTAGTGAAGGTATTGAACACCTCTGTCCTCTTGATGCCATCAGTTAGTAGCTCTCCTTCCCCACCAAGTAGAGGGATCTACTTATTCTTTCATCTTTCTTTAGTTCCTAATGTAGTTCAAGAAACTCTTATTGCCTTTCATGTCTCTTACTAAGTATAACTCATTTTGTGCTTTAGCCTCTCTGATTTTGTGCTGACATGCTTGTGCTATTCTTTTGACATTAAAGAGCTTCCGATGGAGCCATATTGGTCTCTCACTATTCTATCTCGATTCAAAGGAAAGATAAGTCTGCAGCTGTGCCTTTAATATTGTCTCCTTGAGAAACTGCCAGCTTTTCTGAACTCTTTTATCCCTTCAGTTTTTCTTTGCATGGGGCCCCACCTAACAATCAACAGTTCTCTGAGTTTGTTAAAGTCATTAAGTCCAGCTTGCCTGGCTGGCAAGATAGTCTGGAATGCCGAAGAGGACTGTTAGTGCTTTAGGAGTTCACACTTGTTTCTGGGTTGATGAAATCTAATTATAGAGGACACAACCAGGTTGGGGTGTCAGCCCTGTTTCTTGACAGTCTGCCCTGAGGTTGGCACTCATGGTCGTGAGTCTCTCCAGACAGTGTGACAATATCACCCCCATTTCCCCCTCCCCCTTTATCTTATCCAGATACTTTCAACTGCTCTGCCTCTCACCCCCTGTACCTCAGAACAAGTGTATTTATTCCTGCAACACCTCATCCCTCTTTTTCCCGCCTGTCCTTCCTGAACAAGCTGAGCTCCTTTATATCAATATTCTGGTCTTGAGATCTATTTCACTAAGTCTTTGTGATGCCAATTAAGTCATAATTTAGCTCATGTACTAATACTTTCAGTTCTTCCTGTTTATTCCCCATACTCCTTGCATCTGAGGCTAGGTCCACACTACCTGCCCGATTCGGCGGGTAGAGATCGATCTTCTGGGATCGATTTATCGCGTCTCATCTGGATGCGATAAATCAATCCCAGAAGCGCTCCCCCGTCAACTGCAGAACTCCTGCTCACCGAGAGGAGGAAACGCTGTTGACAGGGGAGCTTGCCTGCGCCGCGTGGACCCGCAGTAAGTAAACTTAGTTCGATCTAGGAAACGTCAACTTCAGCTACGCTATTCTCATAGCTGAAGTTGCGTTTCCTAGATCGATCCCCCGCCCCAGTGTGGACCAGCCCTAAGATGTTGATGATGCTCCACCTTGATTTCCCTCTTGTTGCTCCTATCTTCCTATTGTAATTTTCCATTCCCCTCACAACATATAGCATTTTTATGCTTACCTTTGGGCTTTTGTCACCTCCCCCCTTTGAACCTAATTTAAAGCGCTCTCATTAGGCAGGTGAGTTGGTGTAGGAAGATGCTCTTCTTTTTGCTCCCAGCGCTCTGTAGTCATTTCTGATCTGCTCAGGGTCATACCTGGCATTAATGCCAACATAGACCAGCGGCTCTCAACCTTTCCAGATTACCCCTTTCAGGAGTCTGATTTGTCTTGCATACCCCCAAGTTACACCTCACTTAAACTACTTGCTTACAAAATCAGACATAAAAATACAAACGTGTCACAGCACACTATTACTGAAAAATTGCTTACTTTCTCATTTTTACCATATAATTATAAAATAAATCGACTGGAATATAAATATTGTACTTACATTTTAGTGTATAGTATATAGAGCAGAATAAACAAGCCACTGTTTGTATGAAATTATAGTTTGTACTGACTTTGCTAGTATTTTTTATGTAGTCTGTTGTAAAACTAGGCACGTAGCTACATGAGTTGATGTACCCCCTGGAAGACCTCTGTGTACCCCGTACCACTGATTGAGAACCACTTACATAGACAAGTTACATGGGGTAATGGTCGGGGATGGACGAGCCTGAGCAACTTTTCTGTAATGTCTTGGATGCGGGCTGCAGGCATCATGGACCATGTCAGGTCAGCAAGTGTATGCTTTCATCCCCCTCAGAAGGGAGTTCCTGACCACCATCACTCTACATCTCCTCCTCTTAGGTGCAGTGTCTGTGAACCTCCCAGCCTTGGGGCAGGTGACTCCTCCACCTCAACTATTGGGATGTGCTCCTCACCACCTATTGCCAGTACACTACATTTGTTCTTGACCACGAAGGACGGGGACCTGGATGGGGGTTGGAGCACTGTCTACTGTGCAAGGTAGCCAGCAGCCAGTCTCCTCCCATACAGCAGCCAGTTCTCCTTCCTTCTCTGCTGTCACTATTGTCATTTTGTTGTCAGTCAGTATCCTCTGCCCCAGATCTTTCCATGTGCATCCTGTCAATGAAATCCTTGTGCTCCCGGATGCTATGCAGTTCTTGTTCACTAGTGTAGAATCGGTCCCTTAAGGCCATCTGTCAGTATAAGCATATGCTTGGCAGAAGAATACTTGATACTATACCAACAGTGGGATAAGAAATAATAAATGTTTGTGTATATGATACTATGCACCAATTTTTTTTCCTTTATATGTTTTGCTTCTGACATTAAGTTCAAAACTCTGGGCCCCAGTCTCTGAACCCTTCATTAAGAGCAGCAATTCTCTTACTACATCACTGTGCTGGAAGCCTCAAATGACTGTCTCCACAGTAAGTACAATTCAATAATGGAGAAGCAGTGTATTAAAGATGTAAAGTATTTGTGTCTTCAGTTAGAATCATAGGGCTCATTTTGAGGTAATCAAATAGAATTGTTTCTAGTTGGTTTATCAGAATTGGTTTCTTTGGAGCCCCTTTTCTGTTTAGAGATGTCTTAGATTACTAATTTTAATGGGTTTGCTAGCTCTGAGAATAATTTTATTTTTTTAAAGAAACAGCTGACTTTTTTTAACAGCTTCCTTAATGCTTTGGGAGTTGGGTAGGCTATTGAAACAGGTTTCTCTCTTTCTCTCTCTTTTTTTAACCTTATGTGCACAGCTCAGGCTATTAAACTGTATGCAGGTGATTGATCTCTTTAATAAAACACAGTTCTTTAGTCAGGAAAGAATGATAAACAAATGTACTTTGTTTGTCCAGTGCTTTGGAGATTATGATAACATGAGGGCATCAAGAATGCCTTTTAACTGATAAGTTAGATGAAACACATCAATTCAGACTTCATTTCAACAAGTCTAGAAACCAATATGCTTAAGTCAATTTTGTTCATGCTTTCTGTTCATTTGTAATACTATGTGCATTTTAACAGAAAATATTTCATACTTAAGTAAAGAGAGGCCCTGGGAGGTAAACGATTCTGGCATTTTCTGGACAATCATTAAACAAGGACGCTGAACAATCACTTTGTCTGATTACATGCTTTTGCTGTTCGTTATAATTCCCCATTCTGCATGGTTTCAATGGACATCTGTCACAAACACACCTGGGGGGAGTGTAACTGTAGAACAGCATGTTGCTAGTGCTTGCCCAGCTGCATTTTTAAAAAGGATGTATACATTACGACAGTCCTGAAAGCAAATATTCCTTGTTCTTCTTACATACATATGGTCTGATTGTCTGCCCATTTACACTGATGTAAATCAGAAATAACTCCACTGGTATAAAAAAACGAGTATATGAGACGAGAATCAAGCCCTTATTTCTTTAGCTAATCACTAAAAAGCATTCTTTCTATGGCAACTTCTGTTTTCGTGGTATATGCTGTTCTGAAGGACAATACAGCTTTATTAAGATATACCTCTCACCCCTCCACCCCCCCGTCATATGAACAGTCACAGTTTATGGCACTCTAAAGGAAAAATATAGGAAACTTGTCATTATTTTTCTTCAAGTTGTAATGTTTTTTTCATTATACAATGTGATGAAAGACTATTGCCCTCATTTTTTGGAAGTGTTATGGGAATCTGGCAAAACATAATTCTTTCTACTAATATATGGATATTTTTTTGTACTGCTGTATTTACCAGTATTTTAAGGTGACTGTTTCTAAACTCTCTTTGAGGTGAAAGTTGGCACACACAGTAACTAGCTCAGGAACATATTAAAAAAAAAATCCTTATTTTTAGGGTTAGGCCTGAAACTGAAAGAGGAAACGTTGGCAAGTTCACATACTTTCTGGTCCTCTGTCAAACCCTAATGTTTTGGGTTTCATTACTCTGTGATTCTTAATTATTTGATTTTTGAAAGAAAATTAAAAATAACCAAAATTAGGATCACTAGTACACTCAGGAGGGTCTATAGTTTTATCTTGACTGTCAAAAAGTAGCTGCAGAACACCTATCAAAGCTAATGGGAGTTATCTGCCTAAATTACTTTACCTCGAGCAAAGTAAAGTAATCCTTTAAAATATGAGGGAACAATATTGTTTGTTGTCCCAAATATGCTGCTATATTTTGGCAGTATGAGATGGATTAATGGCAGTTTCATCCTTAACTCTTGAATTTGGGAAGGCTGGTTCACATAGTGAGACACGCCTCACATGTACTTTGACCAAGCTCTATGGCCTTCTTTTATGTAATCTTTGTGTAATGTAGTATGATAGCTTTTAAACACATTACTCCCACCTACCCAGTATGCATTGAATTGAAGACCTACAGACACAATATTGGAAAACAAACCTATTTTAAGAAAAGATAGCTTCTTCAAATCAAAAGCTACCCATTTCAACTGTTAGAAGCAAGTGAGTGAGAGATTTTCTTTTTTCATTTAAAATATGTATTTTATTAATGTGGAACTTTGCCTGTAGTACTTATAAAACAGATAAATACAGTATTATTAAATCATTCTTCATGTTATTTCTCTTGTCCCAATCTTACTAGTGTCATAGTTGGTGGGTTAAAGACATTTGTAGTTCATACAGAATAGAAGACCAAATGTTAAAACAAACAAACAAACAAAAACCCAAGGCACCTCCCTCTTCCCCCTGAAACCCAACAGGATCCCAGTGTTTACCACAATGGCTGATGAATGTAAACATATCAATAATTACTGAAGAAGTTGGGGAAAGTTCAAATGATGTCACAGAACATTTGGATGCCTCCTTTGAGGCATGGCATGTTGCTTTTTAAAATGCTGTCTGTTAGTAAGTGGATTTGCAAAAGTTTTCTATCTTGTCTTTTGATTTTGACCACTACACTTTCATTTGGAACAATACCCAAGAGTTATCTAATTTGAAACCGTGACTGGTTACACTGCTGTTACACAATAAATGCCACCTGGGCAGATCTAGGCTTATGAATTCTTTCTTAACACTTTTGTGTAACACAGTGTGTGTTGGGGAAATGGGAAGGATTAAGATACAAATCTAGTTTCCATCAAGTGCACCCACAGTCACATACATTGAAACAAGATTCTGTCGGGGTGCAACACATGAGCAGATGTTAAGGGGTGTGATAATGGTGTTAATACTAAATTCCGTTTTTAGGTATAGTGGAATCTCAGTTAACTGACTAGTTCAATGGGGCTAGATCCCACTAACAGTCACTATTACCAAGAATGTTGAAGTCAGATGTACAATGCCTGGCCCACTATTCTCACACAACAGCTCAGAAAAGAAGAATGATTTTTGTTTTATTTCTTGCCTCGTTTTAATATTGTGGATGTGCAACCCAACCTCTTGTGAGTGAAGGCCTTATTGTGTTTTCAACTGAGTTATGCTATGACAGCACAGAGCAGGCAAGCATTGATATTTGGTAGTAGCCATGGCAACCATGAGTAAAATGTGGGCATGATGCAGGGACAAGATCAAATGACTGACATATCTAGCATGTGCTGGAATTATTTAGACTGCACTATAAAGCTCACCTTTTTTAAAGGATCTCCCTATAGCAGACAATAATATATTATAATAATTAAGGAAAAACAGCAAGGCACTAATGATGTTGTTGCTCCAGTCCACCAGGAACAACACAACAATCCATGTGCTATGGTTTTTACTTTTCCTTTCCTTTAGCCTCTCTCAGCAGAAAGCTGTATATCGGGTTAACAAACTAGAGATAAAATGCCAAACTAATAGCAAAACTGAGGGCTGTGTTGTGCTGCTTCTGCTGTATTCATTTGTTTTCTCCACTTGTCTTTCACAAGTATTTGTATAAGAGCTGGGTATTATTACTATACAAAGTTTTTCACCAGTAGACCTCAAGGTAATTTACAAATTAGGTAAATATGATTAGAGCTGGGTGAAATTTTTCAGAAAAAAAATTTGGTGACACAAATGGTTCATAAATTGGTGTCTGTCTCACAGAATTGTTAATTTAAATACAAAAAATTCCAAAAAAACAAACTTTTCATTTTGACATTTTCAAAAATGATGCTTCGTTTTAAACTATCCTTCAATTTTATTAAAAAAAATGTTAACAAAATGCTCTAAATTAAAACAAAATGTATAGTTTTGAGTCAAACAATATTTCATTCAACCCAAAATGAATTGTTTTAAAAATTGTTTTGGAACAGTCAGCAAACCAACTAATCAGTTATTCACATAGCTCCAGTTATTATCCCTATTTTACAGATGGAGAAACTGAGACACAGAGTTATGAAGTGACTTGCCCAAGGACACCCAGAAGGCTAATTGCAGAACCAGGAATAGAATCCAGATCTTCTGAGTCCAACTGCTACTCTATCTATGAGGTTACACTGCCAAACTCATTTGTGACCCCTCATCTCTCCCTTCCCCTAAGGCAAGGCTGAGTGGTTACAAATAGAGGGGGAGGAGCACTAAAATCTTTCTGGGATGAGTTATACAAATTTACACTGTAAATAAGTAGTATAAAAATACAGTATTGGAAAAATCTGTACAAGCCCTAAGCCCTGACATTTTGTCACAAAGTGATGAAATTCCATGGAAGAGCCATCACAGACCTGGTGCTTTTTTGAGACCACTTTAAGCCCTACAAAAAGACAGCAAGCTCTACAAACATATCTATTTCTATCTCAGAAATGAGCTGCAAAACAAATGGCTCACGTATGTCATGAGGGAGACTGACTCATCTAATGACCGCCGAGAGCGCTCTTCCTGGGTGTACTTGCAAGACCAGTGCTCCCCCCTTCAACTTTGCTTTGTGATTCTGAAAGTCTCTTAACTATTATTCATGTTTGGATTGGAAATCCTAAATAGCATCACTAATATTTCTAATATCTGTGACACTTGGGGAATAATACTCAATTCTATTTCCATCCCTAAGAATTGTTTTAAATTGAAATTGGAACTTGAATTATAAGAAGGCAAAGCTCTCTTGACCTCATTGTTCAGTATTTTAGAAAAACAAACAAGCTTATTTTGATATCAGGTATTCACTTCAAAGTAAACCTTTCACAGTGTGGACATCATGTTCCTTAGGTATTTACTATAGCTTCTTATAGTGCAATTAATTAATATGGTAAATATTATTATAGTAGGTCATTATACAATGTAGAAACTGAATACATAAATGGTATCTTATTTAAGTGAGCAGACATCAGAACTCATCAAAAGCCTCTTTACAGTGGTTCATTTTGCATTTTCTAACAAACCTACGCCTACTATCGTAGTATGCACACTATACAAATCTGCAAAGCGAATTTCTTATGGAGAAAGCAGCCTCTATTGCTCCAATGACAGTGCAGTTCACAGTAGAAACACATTGAATTCTACATAGTAATAGTGCTTCAATAATAGCTAAAAAGGTGTTTTATGGTGGATGTTGATAACTAAATGCTTATCCCATATATAGAAATCAAAATAATTGGAATTTCTTTATAGCCTGGATCCAGTGGAGGTCATTGGAGAATACCTTGATATAGAAGGTTAAAATCAAGACTGTTTTGGTTATTTTTCAGCTGTCTGTGGTATATTTAATATAGTATATTTGAATCATGGGTTCTGGTTCCTGTAAATCTATGGTCTCTTTCTTGAATGAATGAGGAGATAAGCAATTGAATTTGAAAGATATTTTATGCAACAGAAAAGCAATTTGATTTCCAGTTATCAAAGGGCAAGAAGCAAACTACCAACTCAACACTAAATATTTATAATCCTTTGTCATAGTTCAGGGCAACTGCACCTGTATTCCCCCTCCATGGTCCAGCAAGGCACCTACGCCTAGGCTTCCAGCTCCCTGGCGGTCATATATCTTGGGTGGAGACCCATGTCTTTCTCCCTCCTGACCAGGGTTTTTCCAGGTTGCATAGTTCCCAGACTGCCTAAACAGGCCTATGTCTGTGTTTTGTTTTCTCCATAGAGGCTATGAACAGTTGTAACTAACCACAGTTATAAATTACACACAGCCATAGGCTCCAACTTTCTCCGGTGCTGATGGGTGCCCGCGCCCCTCCACCCCTTTCCCCACCCCTGGCCCCGCCCCCATTCCAACACATCCCCAAAGTCCCCGCCCTAACTCTGCCCCCTCCCTGCCCCTATTGGACCCCTTCCCCAAATCCCCGCCCCAGCCCCGCCTCTTCCCCCAGCGTGCCACGTTCTCCCTCCTCCCACCTCCCTTCCTGCCCTGCGAATCAGCTGTTTCACGGTGCAAGCGCTGGGAGGCAGTGGGGAGAAGCAGGATGTGGCGGCACGCTCACGGAGGAGGCAGAGGTAAACTGGGGCAGGGGAGGCAGGGCAGAGTGGGGAGCTGCTGGTGGGTGCTGAGCACCCATCAATTTTTTTCCATGGGTGCTCCAGCCCCGGAACACCCACGGAGTCGGCGCCTATGCACACAGCCCTTTCTAATCAAGCACACTTATTCTTAAGGTGGAAATATTAGGGAAAATATATTAATAACAACATCAACAAAAAAGCTTACCAAAGATCACACCTCAACTCCAACAAGTGCTCTGGTAGGTGATCAGTCCTTCAAACCCCACACAGGGTCTTTCTGGGGTCCCAAGTTCATAACCGCTTTGCTCAAAACAAGAACCATAACAACTCATTCTTTCCTTTATACAGCTTGGACCTCTAAGCTTCAGAATCTGGGAATAGGTAATCAGCAGACAATGGTTGTGTCCTCTCTTGTCTGGAATATTGTTTAAAATAGTCCTTTGAAGTTCATAACACTTTCTGGGGTTTACAGTGGTCACCTCTGTCCCCTAGAAAAGTTACATGAAAACCCACAATAATACATAAACTTTGCATTTTTAATACAGTGGACTCAAAACCTACTTAAACTTAATTCAATAAGATTTTTTTTCAAGGATATTGCAAGAAATTGCCATATGTGCACCCACAAGGAGTTATATTTCTAGCCGAACTTGAGAGACACTCAACTTGATGGCATTTCTCTATTGGGATGTAACATGATAACTTTTAAATGCTGCATCTAATCAATTCCAGAATTTCAGGGAATGTTCTAGGCATCAGTGGGCAAAACCCTATTGATGTTGATGGAAACCAGAAAAACCAAAAGGAGGAAATGAAGGACTCTTGTAGCCCCTGGCAGCTGGTTAGCAGAGATACCAATTTCAACCATCTCTGTAATTGTTGGGTGATGGCAGCCATTAGCACATTCCAACATAACAGTGCCCTTCATTATAGTTCTGCCCCCCAGTACAGTTTAAAATGTTGACACACTGAAAGAGAAAGGAAAGAAGGAGAATAGGAAGAGTGTGGGGGATGAGTGCACACACAACCCCTGGCATGTGGGGGAATGGGGACCCTGGCATGGGAGGAATGAATGTACACACACCCTTGGCATGGAGAAGGGGTTTGAGTGACCCTGGCATGGGACAAAGGGGAGGAATTGGTGGGGGGCAGAGCCCGGCATGATGGAGGCGGTGTGGGTTGCAGGAGGTCCCTGAAATAGAAGGGAATGGGACAGTGGCACATAGGTAGCTTGAGGGTTGGGGGTGGGGGGAAGGGAGAAGAAGGAATACAAGGAGACCCTGGTGTGTGCAATGAACTTGGCCTACAGAAGCAACAGAGTGTGCAACCCTCTGGTTATAAAGCTGTGCAGTGGAGACTCTTTATAGCCAAACAGCACTGGGAGGAAGGACTCTGGTAAAAGTTAAAAGCCTTTTTCTGTTTCAGTTTTTCCCTTTGGCCTCTGATTACAAATTGTTTTTATGTAAGTAGTTCTAAAGAAAAATGATTCTAGCATCACTGCTAACATAAAGTACTACTCATAGCATACCTTAATGCTAGTAATGGGTGCTCCTTTTGTGGCATTACAGTCATACTGGTGGTCTTGTTCAGTATTAGATTTTTTTTCTGTAAACCATGGCATTTATTGCCCATAGGAAATGCAGCTACAGGTACCTTTGTTCCCCACATCCAGGGCCGGCTCCAGCATTTCTGCAGCCCCAAGCAAAAAAAAAAAAAAAAGTTGCGATCGCAATTGGCGGAGGCAATTGGGGAAAAAAAAAAAACATGATCGGCGGCGGCAGTTCAGCGGCAGGTCCTTCGCTCCTAGAGGGAGTGAGGGACCTGCCACCACCGAATTGCTGCAGGTGCCGCCCCTCTCCCTTGGCCGCCCCAAGCACCTGCTTGTTAAACTGGTGCCTGGAGCCGGCCCTGCCCACATCAACAGGTGTAGAGTGCCCATGTGTGGATTATTGAATTTTAGGAGGTAGCCTGTTTAGTCCAAATTGCTTCAGAATTTAAATTCAGGATTTAAATATCTAACCCTTAACTACAATGGATGATTTTTCTATATATCATATCTTTCTATGGATGAACTTTCCTTCCAACTTGCCTTTTTTTGGTACCCATGAAACATTTTAGATTATAAACAGAACGGTCTAATTATAGCTCTGTTGGTGACATACCATGTCTCATGAGTTGCAAAGTCATGCGTCACTATTACTGTTATTTATGTAGCACCATAAATGTACATGAAAGGTGATCAGTAACAAGTGGAAATAAATGTGTCCAGACTTGGCACAGACATTGTGTTTATGCAATAGCATTTTAATGCTCTTCGTTTGTAGCTTTAGATAGATAGCAACAGAAGCTGAAAGTGGCCCATGTGTGGGGGAGCATTGGTTGAGTTTCTATTTGTCTCTCTTTTGTCTACCTAATTGTGTGTGTAATGCATGTATTTTAAATAGCTGCATTTGGAATGGTGTTACCCAACCATGGTTTTCAACAGCATTTTCCCTGTGAGAAGGCTGTGGTTAACTATCATTATTAGGTAACTATAAAGGGAAGAGTAACAGCCCTCCTGTGTACAATACTATAAAATCCCTCCTGGCCAGAGACTCCAAAATCCTTTTACCTGTAAAGGGTTAAGAAGCTCAGGTAACCTGGCTGACACCTGACCCAAAGGACCAATAAGGGGACAAGATACTTTCAAATCTTGGTGGGGGGAAGGTTTTTGTTTGTGCTCTTTGTTTTGGAGGGAGTTCGCTCTTGGGATGAGAGGGACCAGACATCAATCCAGACTCTCCAAATCTTTCTGAACAAGTCTCTCATATTTCAAACTTGTAAGTAAACAGCCAGGCAAGGCATGTTAGGTTTATCATGTTTTCTCAACTTGTAAATGTACCTTTTGCTAGGGTGTTTACCTTTGTTTGCTGTAACTTTGAACCTAAGGCTAGAGGGGGGTCCTCTGGGTTCTTTAAGTTTGATTACCCTGTAAAGTTATTTTCCATCCTGATTTTACAGAGATGATTTTTACCTTTTTCTTTAATTAAAAGCCTTCTTTTTAAGAACCTGATTGATTTTCCCTGTTTTTTAGATCCAAGGGGGTTGGATCTTGATCCACCAGGAGTTGGTGGGAGAGAGGAGGGGGGATGGTTAATTTCTCCTTGTTTTAAGATCCAAGGGGTTTGGATCTGTATTCACCAGGGAATTGGTGAAGAGTCTCTCAAGGCTACCCAGGGAAGGGAATTAGCACATTGGGAGTGGTGCCAGAGGACCAGATCTAAGCTGGTAGTTAATCTTAGAAGTTTTCATGCAGGCCCCCACATCTGTACCCTAAAGTTCAGAGTGGGGAAGCAGCCTTGACAGTAACTATACTTAAAATGTAAATTATAGGTGTTTCACACCTGTTTAGCTTTGCTAATAAAAACATTAGAATTAAGTAGCCTGGAATAAGGGAGATAATAAAAGTAGCATCTGGGTATGTGTATGTTCTGAATATAAAATGTCTTGAAGAACATGAAGAATGATGTGAAAAGAATGTAGGTGAGAAAAAAAATCAAGGACTTTTTACATCATCACTGTTAGTCAAACATTCGGACCTGGAAGTGCAGGGTATGCTGTACTTGAGCATGTTCCTGCATTTTGTTCACAAATTGCAATAGTGGATATTTTATTAGAGACAGCCAGATGGACGGACCAGATGGACGGGACAGACGGGACCGGACAGACCAACCAGACAGATGGACCAAACGGACCACACAGACAGACGGATCAGATGGGTGCACCAGGCACACTGGACAGACCAGATGGATGGACCAGATGTACCAGGTGGACCGGACACACCAGACGGACCAGATGGATGCACCGGATGGACCAGTTGGACGGACTGGACCAGATGGACTGGACGGGGTAGAGTGAACCCAATGGACTGGATGGGACAGACTGGACCAGACCGGACGGATGGACAGAGGGATCAAATAGACCAGACACACAGACGGACCAGACAGACGGAAGGACCGGACTCGATAGACCAGACGGACGAACCAGATGGACAGAGAGACGGACCAGACAGATGAATGTACCAGCCAGACCAGATGGACAAACAGACCAGACCGACTAGCCCAGACAGATCTGTCTGGTCTATCTGTCTCTGGTCTTCTGTTTCTGGTCCCTCCGGTCCATCCGTTTTGTCCACTATTTCTGTCCCGTCTGTCCGGTCCGGTCCGTCTGTCCTGTCTGTCCAATCTGTCTGTCTGGTCCGTCTGGTCTGTCTATCCACCTGGTCCATCTGTCTGGTCCATCTGGTCTGGTCCATCCGTCTGTCTAATCCATCTGGTCCATCCGTCTGATCTGGTCTGTCTAGTTTGTTGGTCCAGTCAGTCTGTCTGGTCAGGTCTGTCTGTCCATCTGGTCTGGTCCGTCTGGTGTATCTGAATGGTCCGTCTGACTCTCTGTCTGTCTGGTGCATCAGTTAAGTCTGGTCCATCTGATCTGGTCTGTCTGTCTGGTTTGTCCATCTGGTCTGTCTGGTCCACCTGTCTGCTTCATCTGGTCCATCTCTCTGGTTTCATCAGTCTGGACTGGTCTGCCCATCTGGTTGGTCTGTCTATTTGGTCTACTCCGTCTGGTGTATTCCTCTGATGAATTGGTGTGCTCCGTGTGATGTGTCTGTCTGGTCCGTCTGGTCTGATCCGTCAGGTATGGTCTGGTCCAGTCTGTCTGGTCTGGTCTGTCTGTTTCTCTGTCCATCTGGTCCGGTCCGTGTGGTGCGTCCATCTGGTCTGGTCTGTTGATCCGTTGGTCCATCCGTCTGTCGGTCCGTCTGTGTAGTCTCCATCCGTCTCGTCCATCTGTCTGGTCTCTCTGCCCATCTGGTCCGTCTGTCTTGTCCGTCCAGTCCATCCGTCTGATCCATCTGGTCCATGTGATTCGTCCGTTTGGTCTGTCTGTCTGGTACATCTGTCTGATCTGTCTGGTATGTCTCTCTGTCTGGTCCATCTGGTCTGTCTAGTCTGTCTGCTTTTTCTTTCTGATCCGTCTGTCTGATCCATCTGTCTAGTTCGTTTGTCCATCCATCTGTCTTGTCCATCTGTCTGGTCCGTCTGTTTGACAGACAGACCAGACCCGACCCAACCAGACAGACCAGGACAGGACAGACCAGACTAACAGACCATACAGACAGACCAGACAGATGCATGCACACATCAAGAATGAGAATCTGGCCCATGGGATTTGATGCATTGCAATGGGAATGCATCAAATTTTGATCCATTCATGGCCATTCCAAAAACTAAAGGGATACTTGTAAACTTAAATCACATTTATGGCTGAATTTTTTTTAACTTACTTTAGAATTTACTTGTAAGAGAAGATTAGAAAAATCCAATTAATGAATCCTATGTAAATTGCATTTTAAATGAAGTGCACAGAAAAATTAATGTAAAAGATTGTCCATGAAAGGTTTAACATTAGCCATGTATCTCATTACATCATCAGAAAAAGCTATAATAAACAAAATAAATTAAAACAGATTAAAGGAATGTATTAGTTCTACATTTATATGCCAAATGTGTCAGCAGTTATGAAAATCAACTAGTTTTACATCAGGCTGAGTGTTTTTATTTTTAGTTAGTATACAAAGCTAGTGGTACTGCAAGTGCACCAGAGGTTCCTAGGATGTCTGTGATAAATTGTATAACCATCAATCAAGTCTGAGCAAATGAAAGGAAGATACAGCGTAATGTTTTATAGACATTTAATAGCATTTCATTTATTACCTCAGTTTACTATGGCTATGAACTAGTTAACAGCACACATTTCTCAGTGTCTTACAGCTAAGGTTTCAGGTATTTTTAAAGAAAATGAGTGCACTTTGCTTATCCTTTGTAAAAGGAACTTACAAACAGAACTGCAATTTCACTTAATAGCTATAAACCATTACTCTAATGGTTTGACAAATACCTATGAGGATCGACTGCAATATTTCAGCCAAGAAAGGGCTGAATATTAAATAAATGTAACCTCCCATTGGGTTCTTCTTTAACCCCCTACTTGTTTTGGAAGGTGAATTTAAGAGCTGAAAGCATTTTAGAATAAATGTTAGGGGACGGATGCAGTAGGATCTATGCAGCAGATTAGCACTTTATGCTGGTAATCACAGATCCTTTTTATCTTCCCATTATCCTTTCAAACATGTGATTTCAAAGTGCAGAATTTAAGATGAGAGTTAGGTATACAATTGGCTTGTACCAGCATCATGTAGTGGGTTATGGACAGTTAGCTGATTTCTCTGCTAGCAGTTATTCTATTTTTTTTATTCTTACTTTCGATAACCTGTTTGGATTGACAATTGGGGAAAGGCAAAGTGATTTGTGATTTACCTATTAATGCAATAAACCAAGATCTTAGTTTTTATGTTTAAGCCAAAAGTCTCTGAGAAAAGAGACTCAAGTATGGAATTCAATAACTAAACTTGTTTAAAGAGAACCAGGAATGAAATTGACAAAATGAGACACAAAATGCGAGCAGAGCAGGAGACTTCACATGATTTGGGGGATTATTTCCTAATCCAAAGCAAACATTTCCTATAATTTTCCTCTTTATATAAGTATACTTCTGACATTAGTTGATTTCAGTTGGGGGAAATGGGATAATGTCCACGGGACAGATGTTCACACTGTGTTATGAAAGTAAAACAGGGATTTTTCATACTGAGCATAATTTTTAAATGTTAGTTACAAGATACGGAAGCACTTGAAATGCATATATATTAGGATGTAGTGGAAATTTTGGGACAAGACTTTGATAACATCCTTAACAAAACTGCCACAGTAACAATAAACCCTTTAATTACATTCAGGGGAAAAAGAAAACATCGAAGCCTACCTGTAATGGCTGTTTTTATTACATATTTTATTTTTTTTTTGACAAGAGAGAAAGTATGCTGAAAGCTTTTGATTACCCAATTGCTATTTCTACAACAGACAGCCAATCAAAAGGCAATTTGGATTCCTAGATAAGTGAGTGTTATCAATTATGCTCAAAACAGAAGATTTTATTTTTAAAGTTGTTCAGATGTTTTCTTGTAGACGAAGTTTGGTTAGTAATGAGCCAAGCCTAAGCAAATCTCCCACTGAAGCAGAAATTGCTACTGTCAAAGCACCTATTCATTTGCTGAGACCTCTTTTTGTTCCAAGTTCCTCTTCTGATACATTGCTGCACCTGTAGTATACCCATGAACTGCTGCATGAATGCTCTTTTTCAAAGCATTACATTCTGATGGAAAAATAATATCCTTACGAATCATCTAAATTACATAAAATCTTTCCTAAATTACATGAAATTCTTACAAGTTAGTTGATTTCTAAAAAGCGTTGACAGACACAAACACACATAATGAGCTGATAACACAAATTAGCCTCTTTCTTAGGATGGAGGATAAAAAAAATGCACAGAGGCATGAGGAGATCCCCCTGTCAAACCACCCCAGTTCAAGCAGCTAGCCAGCTTGTTCTGCAGATGGATCAGCAGCCATAGCAGCATGTATCTGGTACACAGGTGTTTTTAAGCATGTTTTTGTTCTTGAGCCAGCCAGAAACTAGTCTTTTATGAGGGTAAAGGAATAATGAGTCATTCACAGATGTCTGCCAGTAGTAAAGTAAATTGTCTACCTATTGTAGTAACAACCGAAATTTAAGAGGTGAAGGCCATGCACAGAGCTGAGAATGAACTATTTTTTGCCTTCCATTATTTATTTATTTGTGGTAGTAGGCCCAGTGGACTTAATGCTTTCCTTGCAGATAAAAAGGCCTGATCCCAGCCTTGAACTCACAATCTAAAACAGACAGACAAGTGGAGATTGGGGTACAACATCTAACTAAAGTGGTCAAGATTCTGTTTGGTCAGTCATGCATGTTGCCTGGTCAGTTAGAATTTGTCTTCCTTATTCTCTTTCTCTTGTCCCTTCATTCCAGTTCACCTTTTTCACAAGTAAGTAATACACCGTCTTAAATTGTTAGCATCTTAAATTGAACAGTGTGCCAAGTGGCTGCTCTTAACCAAATGCTATGGTGTTCTTGTGAGCGAGGCAATATGAATTCTTATGTGTCTTCTGGAAGTTGAAATCCACGTCTTTGTAATATTTCAAGGTTCTGCCAGCTCATCATACTGATAAGATTCTTGTACTACACTGCAGTGCACCACTGTATTCCGCAAGCCTCTTGTCCAACCTTTCTACATAGTAACTTACATCTATCCCATTTACATGCTTCAGAGAGTACCACCTGTTAAGCTCAAAATTGTTCTTGTAGGTGAGATGGGGAGTGGAAAGATGCACTCACCACTGGTTGTGCAAAGCAGTCATATTTTTAACCATGCTATCAGTAGCACTGGAGATGAAATAGGGATAACAACTTTTTTCCACAACTGGCAACAGCAATATTCTCAGTTTGTTTCCTTAACACCAATATAAGTGAAAACTATCGGTGAAAGAATTTAATTGGTGTGGCTCCTTCATCAATTCATTATTCCCTTCACTGGCTTCTTAGTCATATCTGAATCCAATTCAGAATTGCCCACCAGGTTTTCAAATATCTGTCCATTGTCTTTGACCTTATACACAAGAAACTGTAATTCCCTTAGGCAGCTCCACCAGTCTTGGCCACTTCTTTATCCTGTTTGCTTTAACTCCCCATAGTTGAGCTCATAGTTGAGTAAGTAAGTAACTTCCCCTCTAAACATCCTTTTATCTTTAGCCAGATTAGCTGACTCTATACAGCATTGGTACCTACTGTGTGTCATAATCATCTCCTTCAGTGATAGAATCCATCTGTAAAAAGAGATTAAGAGGATTTTAATAATAAAATCAGGTGATGCCTCTGCTTCCCCCCACCAAAGGATGAGGGGAGCCCTTAAAGGAGCAGCTACATCTCTCTTCCCATTGTCCAAAGACCCCATGGTTTGCACCCCAACTCTCCCGCAACCTTATAGAACCTGATCAATCACCTAACCAGAGCTACATTCAGAATTTGATCTCTTCATTACAAATTCATCCTTCCTTATAACAGAGTTGGTTGTAGAATATAAGAATTCAGTTGCTAAATCTTGGCTCATCTTTGTTGTGTTTGTTGGAAGAGTAGCTTGCAGTTATGCTGACATTTGGCATGTAACAACATTTTCAGAGAATCATAGGACTGGAAGGGACTTCAAGAGGTCATCTAGTCCAGTCCCCTGCACTTGTGGCAGGACTCAGTATTATCTAGACCATCCCTGACAGGTGTTTGTCCAACCTGCTCTTAAAAATCTCCAAGGATGGAGATTCCACAACCTCCCTAGGCAATTTATTCCATTGCTTAACCACCCTGACAGTTAGGAAGTTTTTCCTAATGTCCAACCTAAACCTACCTTGCTGCAATATAAGTCCATTGCTTCTTGTCCTATCCTCAGAGGTTAAAAAGAACACCCCCCCCCGTCCTCCTTGTAACAGCCTTGTATGTACTTGAAAACTATCATGTCCCCTCTCAGTCTTCTCTTTTCCAAAAACAAATCCAATTTTTTCAATCTTCCCTCATAGGTCATGTTTTCTAAATGTTTAGTCATTTTTGTTGCTCTTCTCTGGACTTTCTCCAATTTGTCCACATCTTTACTGAAACGTGGCACCCAGAACTGGACACAATACTCCAGCTGAGGCCTAATCAGTGCAGAGTAGGGTGGAAGAATTACTTCTCGTGTCTTGCTTACAACATTCCTGCTAATACATCCCAGAATGATGTTCACTTTTTTTTTTTTTTTTTTGCAACAGTGTTACACTGTTGATTCATATTTAGCTTGTGGTCCACTATGAGCCACAGATCCCTTTCTGCAGTACTCCTTCCTAGGCAATCATTTCCCATTTTGTATGTATGCAACAGATTGTTCCTTGCTAAGTGGAGTACTTTGCATTTGTCCTTATTGAATTTCATCCTATTTACTTCAGACAACTTCTCCAGTTTGTCCAGATCATTTTGAATTATAATCCTATCCTCCAAAGCACTTGCAATCCCTCCCAGTGTGATATCGTCCACAAACTTTATAAATGTACTCTCTATGTCACTATCTAAATAATTGATGAAGATATTGAACAGAACTGGACCCAGAACTGATCCCTGCAGGACCCCACTCATTATATCCTTCCAGCATGACTGTGAACCACTGATAACTACTCTCTGGGAGCTGTTTTCCAACCAGTTTTTCACCCACCCTATTGTAGCTCCATTTAGGTTGCATTTCCCAAGTTTGTTGCATGGATTGGTTCCTAAGTTAGAGTTGTTATGTGCAGTGTGTGGTTGCTGGTGAGAATATGCTTAAGGTTGGTGGGTTGTCTGTGGGCGAGGACTGGCCTGCCTCCCAAGGTCTGTGAAAGTGAGGGATCACTGTCCAGGATGGTTTGTAGATCACTGATGATGCGCTGGAGAGGTTTAAGCTGAGGACTGTAGGTGATGGCCAGTGGAGTTCTGTTGGTTTCTTTTTTGGGCCTGTCTTGTAGCAGGAGGTTTCTGGGTACACGTCTGGCTCTGTTGATTTGTTTCTTTATTTCCTTGTGTGGGTATCGTAGTTTTGAGAATGCTTGGTGAAGATCTTATAGGTGTTGGTCTCTGTCTGAGGGGTTGGAGCAGATGCGGTTGTACCTCAGCGCTTGGCTGTAGACGATGGATCGTGTGGTGTGTCCGGGGTGGAAGCTGGAGGCATGAAGGTAGGCGTAGCGGTTGGTGGGTTTTCGGTATAGGGTGGTGTTAACGTAGCCATCGCTTATTTGTACTGTGGTGTCTAGGAAGTGGACCTCCTGTGTAGATTGGTCCAGGCTGAGGTTGATGGTGGGGCAAGATATACCATGTCTACCACTTCTCCCCTATCCACAAGGCTTATTACCCTGTCAAAGAAAGCTATCAGGTTAGTTTGATACAATTTGTTCTTGACAAATCCGTGCTGACTGTTACTTATCACCTTTTTATCTTCTAGATGTTTGCAAATGGGTTGCTTATTTGCTCCATTATCTTTCTAGGTACAGAAGTTAAGCTGACTGGTCTGTAATTTCCTGAGTTGTCCTTATTTCCTTTTTTATAGATTGGCACTATATTTGCCCTTTTCCAGTCTTCTGGAATCTCTCCCCCCTCACTGAGTAATGGGCCCACCCTGTCCTTGGTGTTCCTCTTGCTTCTAATGTAGTTGCAGATGTTTTCCTGTTACCCTTTATGTCTCTAGCTAGTTTAATCTCGTTTTGTGCCTTGGCCTTTCTAATTTTGTCCCTACATACTTGTGTTATATTCATCCTTTGTAATCTGACCTAGTTGCTACTTTTTGTAGGACTCTTTTTTGATTTTTAGATCATTGAAGATTTTGATAGATGGTGACACAGAACATGATGGTAGTGGTAGCATGTCCCTTTAATTCAGGTTTGTCTGACTATCCAAAAGAGCCTAAAAAGCTAATAAGGGGAGTTGTGACTGTAGCCTTCATTAATTCTTATAGTTCTTCTCTTCTGAATTATGTTTGGGATTAAAATTGATCTTTTCTAGACCAGTGCATTGAGGAAGTAACTGTTTAACTCCTCTCTTTGTTTCCCTGAGTTAAGATTAAAAATATTGCTACCTTGCCAATCCAACTAAGTACATGACATGGAGGGAATGGGAGGAAAAATGTTTTGAAATATCACTGTATCCTTTGCCTCTCTTTTACTGGTTACCCAAGCCTTTGGCTCATCTAATTTGGCAATGAGGTGGGGAGATAAGATTTAATATCTGTATGTTAAATCTGAGTGAATATATACTCTCTAGACATAATTGAAATGTCAAGGTAGATTTTGTTTGTTTGTTCAGATATGGTATAGTAAGTACAAGTAAATGTGTCTTGCTACAGCGTGTGTTTCTGCAGTAATGGAAAGATCATACAACAGGAAGAGTATAGCTTCTTAGTGTAGGAAAAGTTTGTTACCCATCCACCTATTAGGAACTTAAATACCCTCTCTCTCTGGGTTAGTTACTGCGCCTATGATTATAGGAACCCAAACGGTTCCCATGGTGGTTCAGCTCACTTTTTGTAATGCCATCTCTTGTTATACTCCTGAACTTTCTCTTACAGATAAGGAGGAGGATTATAACTACTGCCTTTGTAGTGGTTATTATTGGTAAGCACTGATAACATGTTTGGTACAATGTTCTCTCCCTTAAAGAGCTGCTGGAGCACATAATCACTTCATGTCAATAGTGCAAGGTCATTTGTCTCTGGGAACTCTCCTCCTTCCCCACCGTTATTCTGATATCCTCTGACAGAGTGAAAACTGTGACCAGATATTAACAATTAAAATTTACTTTTCCAGATTCAGTTTCCCTCCCCCAGCTTTTGTAGATCAACATAAGACCATGTGATCAACTGAGATCTCAGCTAAAGCTGATTGCACTGGGGTCGATATTAATCGCCTAAAGAGTAGAACTCATTCAGATTATCTTGTTTTGAAAACATTTTACATTGCAGTACTGATGATTTGGAAATATGGGTATTAAGGCTCAAAATAAAGTTTAATCCACACACATTGTATTTTTGGTTTCAGATATTCCTTAAAGTGGCAAAATACAATGCTTTTTCTTAACCACTTCCACCTCATTCACAAACAAATCTTCATGATGACGCAGATACTTTTTTCTAAGTGTCTCTCTATTCAGAAGTTTGAATCAAAAACAGCTTGTCATATTGACTAAGAGATACATTTGATGTTGCCTAGTTCATCTCCCCATACAGGCACATTTTGACACAGTGTATTTGAGCACTAATAATGACATTAGAAGATGTTGGAAAGAGATCTAATTCAGCATGCAGAAGTGACTTTGCTGTCATCTCCTATTTTCTGCACAATTGACAGCAGATACTTGGGGCTGAATTTTTATTTCAGGTCAAATTTCCAAGGCATGAGGCTGTCTGTTAGAAACAGATAAGACCAAAACCAATACCAAAGCACTTGTTGGAAGTGTCAGCAGTGCTGAGAATTTGAAAAGGATGCTTCAGTTTTCTGTTTAGGACATGACACGACAACATATGTTTTAGCAGCAAGAAAATCCAACAACAACCACCTGTCAGTTTCCCAAGTTTCCTACCGCAAAGATTTTACAAAAGAAGTCTTATTTATTTGGGAAGAGGAGATGATTTGTTTTCTACTAATGTGGCATCTCCATCACACTTTCTAGCTAACATACTCTAAAATTCTTCAAAGGAATCGAAGTAGGTACAATATCTTCATGACCCAAAATGATAAGCCATGCTTTTTAGCCTTCATTGTCAAACAGGCAAATGCAATTCATATCTACATCTGTCTTTTAATGCGTAAGATACTCAAAGAGTAGAATAAAAATGTCTCTAAGGCAACTCTTCTTAAAATTATACTACATACATTTCATAAATAATCAGATCTCAAACAGTCTAATTCCTCTTCAGTCTCTGTCATTAGCTATGCTATTACTCCTGACTTTCCATTTGGTGTGTGCTATTATTAAAGTATGGCACTATAGTAACTTTGCTCAAAGGGCACCCAATAAGTGATTCAAAAATAAAATACACAAAGGACTTAATTTTATATAGCAGCCTGATGGGTTGTGATAATACCCCGGGCACCCTCACAAATGTTTCATAAACTCCCCAGACTCATGTCCATTATATATACTTTGTTAATAAAGAGGAATTCCATTGGTCTGAGTTCTTTGTAAAAATGTGGAAAGGGGATTTATCACAGCCCTTAAAAGAATCCCAGTGGCATGGCATACTATGTACTATTAAAAATGTATCTGTGGCTCTCCAGGTATTTTTGATGGAACATTTTTTATTAAAAATGTATTAGATGTTACAGATGTTGCAGAAGATAAAGGCCTTATCCTTTTATGTTTGTTGGTGCTATAGCAAAGAAAAAGAAACCCTGATGTATATGCTATGGAACTAACAAATATCTGTGGAAAGAGGAAGACACAAGAATCCTCAGCTTCAGGAGTCAAATTTAAGCTGAAAATTATACCCTAGGTTATTTAGCTACTATGCTGCATTTAACTCCACATAAAGACTTTGGGCTACACTGATCACCAAGGGTATGATTTTACAAAAGTGAATGAGGTGGCTTATGCATAGTATAGAACAGTGGTATTAGGACCTATCTGAGTTAGCAGCCAAAAACAAACAAACAAACAAAAAAAGAAGCAAAAAGCTTATGCATATAGAGTGCAACTATATGAGTGCAAGAAATTTGGATCACATTTTCTGATACCTTTGGATAAAAAATGTCGATATGTCCCAAAGAATGCGAGATCTCCATCCCAACTCACCCCTTCTCTTTTCCACTTCCCCCATCTCCTCCTTCCCATCTCTCCCTATTCATGCATGTCTTCTCCAGTTTTATTACTGGGACATCTATCCTAACATGCTAGGTCTATGCAGGGGCGGCTCCAGGCACCAGCGCACCAAGCACGTGCCTGGGGCGGCAAGCCACGGGGGGGCGGCCTGCTGGTCGCCGTGAGGGCGGCAGTCAGGCTGCCTTTGGCGGCATGACTGTGGGAGGTCTGCCGGTCCCGCGGCTTCGGCGGCGGGTACGCCGAAGGCATAGGACCTGCAGACCTCCCGCAGGCGCGCCACCGAAGGCTGCCTCACTGTCGTGCTTGGGGCGGGAAAATACATAGTGCTGCCCCTGGGTCTATGTAGTATTGTTTGTTTTTATATTGACCAGTCTTGCAGCTTTGACAAATTGTAAAATTGTGTAATTGCATACTTTTGTTGGAGCTCCCATGAAGCATGTGGTATTTGGAAAGATATACATGCTGTAAGTCATTTACCTTTTTGTACATTTCATTCTGTTTCTTTATCAAAATCCACTAAAATGAATTAACCAACCCAAACCCAAACAAACAAAACACCACGAGCACAATGCTGATCTTACATGGGCCTAAATCAGGTATAACTCACTGAAGTCAACAGAATTTCTCTCATGTAAGGTCAGAATAGGCCCCCCTGCCTCTACTTTGTAAGATCATCTCTGTGTTTTGCCTTTTGTGTGTAGCCTGATCTACACCCTCAGAGAAAGTATCTGAACTTAAATTCTTGAATGGATTCAGTAATGCTCACACCTTTGGAATTGCAATGATAACCTCCTAAAGTAATTTTTTTAACAATGGAAAAAGTGGGAGATGTGGGGTTTTTTATTTATTTATTTATATATATATATATATATTTGATTTTGTAATATTTGAAGGGAACAGTATATTTAGGACCCAAGGGAATACTTTTTCAAATATGGTCTCAGTTACTCTTTAAGCTGTGTTAAACTAATCAGCAGTTAGCAGAAGTAAATATCTGCAAGTCATACTGCACTGCGTATAATTCTATATTAAACAATTGAATGCTTTTCATAGCACTTGGAATCCACTGTGATCCAGGGAAACTTTCAGGTGCCTAATGTCTACACTAATTTTACACAATTAAAGAATTCCAATAGGCAGGTTTCTATATGACAAAAACCACGACTGTTAACTCAGCCTCTTGTTAACAGTCCCAGTAAAGCGCTTAATGGTTGAGTAGACTCTGGAGATTAAACTGCCTTTAGAGATGGTCCATCGAGATCAAGGCTGGTGGCTCATTGGATTGTCAGTATAGGGAAAGTAGCAATGCCGAGGCCTACGCTCTACTTGTTCTGTGCAAAATCAGAGGATTTCGGCTTCCAGGCTATTATCAGCCACTGGTCAGAAATATTAAAAAGAAACAAAGAACAGTAAAATGGAGAAGAGAGGGAAACTAGAAAATAAATCACGAAGAAAAACAGTTAAATGGTATAAGCGTTAGTTGCCCCACAACATGCTGACCATTGTTGCTGAGGCAGCATAACGGCAGGATTGTGCGGCACTTTGAAAAAGCTCATCGTAAATGACATCTGTTCTCACCCTCTCAAGAGTAAGCGGGAAGAAGAGAAAGAGTTGTCTGCTTCTCCGTACTCTGGTCACTGAACAAAGGCTCAATTTAGCTTCAAAGTAGAGAGAATCTGCCACAGACAGTTTACAAACAGAAGAGGTGAAATTAATGGAGTACACACATTATTTGTGAATTGTTTGTCCAGCTCTAATCATACATCTCCACCTTTAAGCTTTGATTTTTTTTAAAACGGGACTTTGTAATGCTTTTAAAATACAGTGGGGCTTTGGATTGTATTGGATTAGAAATAGATGTGCAAGAGCAACAGAGAATGTGAACCTCCCTCAAAATAAAAAAAAACCCTCACTTGCAGGAAATAAATACTTACCTCCAGAAAAAGTGCACTTAACTGGAAGTACTGATGGGTTATTTACTTGCTCAATATTTTGAGCTCGTAAAAGATTATAATGTACACAAATGGTATCAATAGATCTAAGATACAAAAGGGTAATACAATGCAGGTGCACTCCTTTAAGGTTCTATAATTTTGGGATCTACTTTTAGGGCAGGAAAAAATGAGCACGTTGTTTATTTGTCACTGTATGGTTAGAAATAGTTGAATAGTTTCCTCATAAACATGGGAGATGTGATCAGGGCCAGCTCTAGGCACCAGTGTTCCAAGCCTGTGCTTGGGGTGGCACTTCTAAAGGGGCGGCACTCCGGCTCTTTGGGACGGCACTTTTCAAGGGGCATCATTCCGGGTTTTTTTTTGCTTCGGCGGTGGCACTCCGGCTTTTTTTTTTGCTTGGGGCAGCAAAAAACCTGGAGCCGGCCCTGGATGTGATCAGTATGCTCCCTGAATTGTTAAAATGTGGTGTATAGAGACAGTGGAGTCAAGAATTTTGGGAATGTATTCTCGATAATTTTGTACGTAATAAAATTTTATTTTGTTTTGCTGGCCAGTATTTACAGGGTTTGTTTATTGGGGTTTTTTTTTGTTTGTTTTTTTGCTACCACTACTCCACACTGCTTGTAATAAAGAAAGAAAAGGCAAGCCAGTGAAAACCACCAACAAAGATCAGGTTTGCAGTAAACATAAATAGAAATACTTTCCATAGGACTACGAAGGGCTTGCCTGCACAGGGACATTCGGGATAGTTAAGGCAAATCACCTCAAGATATGAAGTCAATGTGCATAAATTAAAGTGCCTTAAACCCTTTTGTGGATGCAGCAGTAAAAGTGGTAGCCAAGAAGAAGAGCTTTGTGAAAGCTCAGAAGCTTGTCTCTCTCACCAACTGAGGTTGGTTCAATAAAAGATATTGCCTCACCCACCTGTCCCTCTAACATCCACACAGGGATTTAACACACTTTAACTTCATATCTTTAATCGATTCACCTGACCTTGCCTGACTGTTCCTGCATAGATATGACCAGAGTGTGGGTGCTACTACTGCTTTTGTTGCAATCGGTGTTGATAAGCTGCAGAGGTCCTGTTTAGGCAAACTGGCTCTGGCAAAATAAGAGCGACTCCAGATTTTTGTTTCTCTCTTAACCCAAACACAACCTCCTAATCTGATTTCAGTTTGTTTCAGAAAATTGCTCTTCCACAACTTTCCCATTGAATGAAACCTGTATTTCCTCCCACCTGCCTTTTGCACACTGACCCAAGCCCCACTTTCTCCACTCCCCATTTCCCACCTGAACTCAATGACATTCACAACCATCTTTTTTTTTATTCATGTTGCTGGTTGGTCCTAGCAAGTGACACAATCTATCTGCTGTTTCCTGAGCAGCCACTCATTTGATTAGTGCTAAATTCTCTTTTTGACATTCTAAGAGTTAAGTCCTCCATTGATTGCAACTGATACAAAATGGGCTTCCCCATACTGTCCTGCCATTGTTTCAATCGTGATTTAAAGGGACCACCTCCAGTTGTGGAAGGATAATTTAGTTTCTGTGGATGGCTTCCATTTTCAGTTTATCAGGAAATTCCCTCCCACTCCCCTGAATGATTTAACTGCACTGGGTACTTGCCACATTGCAACAAAATCAATTTTTCAATCTAATCTACCTGCCAGGTCCCTGGGTTGCTGAGAGGATGGTGAAAAATTCCACCCCACCCAGGCCAATGTGGCAGTGAGGGAAAAATTTCTTCAGGTGCTGGTCCATGTCAGTGTGCCACTCTGGGTGAGCATGCACGATTTTTGCTAGCAGTATCTGTTGGTCTGCTCCAGTGCCTTTCTCCTCCTCAAGTTCTGTACTGAGGGCATAAGAAGTGGTGTAGACTGACCTCCTCTCCTGTTCCTTTCTACTGCTGCATGGTCTGAGATGCAATCTCTTCAGAGACCATGAATGTCTTCAGGTGAATATATTGTTTATAGGACATGTTTAGTATTTTAGTTAAATATCAGGGCCTCCTTTCACACCTCCTCCATATGGGGTGACTATTCTGCCCAAGATCCTGGACTTGAAGAATTGTATCTACTGTCCCTGGATTTTTCTCATTAGTGATGATCACCAGATGTGCCTCTGCTGCCTTGAAGATGCCCATGTAGCTTTCAAGTGCAATATCTGCCACTCCTTTCCCAATTGGACCCACCGGGCATGAGAGGACAGACTTAGAAAACATGTCATGGAGTATGCAATGAGGCCTCATTCTGAGCCAGGCTGGGCAGATCCTTTGTACAATTATCAGAAGTACCTAGGTGTGTACCTCCTAGTTCGGTGACTTCTGACACAGGAGTGGACAGGAGCAGAGCCAAGAACTCCACTTCTCTGGCTCACCATGAGGGTAGGAAACTCTCATAGATCTAGAGAGAAATCACCTTCTAAAACCAGCTCCAAGAGGATGCACCATTTAAGTCAGGGGAAACTTTTGCTTCTTGGAGGCTCAGGAGCTGTCACTAATCCACAAGCTCCAAAGAGAAAAAGTGCTTCAATGTCACCAACAGGGATAGGACTGTTACCAGCACCGACCAAGTCAAAACATTGGAAGCCTAAGTCAGGATAACCATTGGTACTGCCCAAACAACAACAGGCACCCCTGGTACTGCTGCATTTCAGTAAAGAGTCTTCAGCATTGAAGACCCTAGTGAGACTGGCTCTGATAACGCAAAGAGGGAAGAAGCCCATGCCCTTCTATAAATATAGATATATGACCCCAGAGGACTTTATCATCCTTCCAGGCTTGGAGTCTCCCTCCTCTTTGGATCTGATCCTCACTAGAGAGATCTGGACTCCATTGGTACCAGGACGGTGTGAGCATAAAAGGTGCTCTCCTATCCCCCATTACTAGCGGTGGGATGTCTTAATACTCGGTTCCAAAGACATTGCTACTGGAAGTGGACCCTACATTTTCCTCCTCTGGGGTGTTGGGATAAGTTAAGGGACCGTCATCATGCTCTCAGAGACAAGACATCAGACCAGATAGAGGATCCAGAATTTCTTGGGCATCCTCGCAGTCTTACAAGATAAGGTACCCACGGGACTGAAGGAACCCTATGCCATAGTGCATCCTCAACCAATATTTGATACTTCTAACTAGTTTTACTGGGGACCATGGGATGTGTACAGACACCATACTGAATCTGTATGGTCCCATCGAGAATCATTACATCCTTCCTCTCCCAGAGAGGAGCCTGAACTTCCACAAGAACCTATGTAAGAGGAGGAAGAGGAACCAATGATACTGCCTGTTGCATCAGGAATATCCTCATCTCCTCATCTTTGCTCTGGACTCTCCTTCTCTGCCTGATGACTATAGGAAGTTTCAGGATTTACGGCGAAGAGTGGCTCATGCACTCCAGATCCCCTCTCCTCACAAGCTCTTGAATATCTTAGGATGCTGGGTCTAATAAAATAGTGCTCCCTATGAATGAAACCATTTTGGAGCCTGCCTGCAACATGTTCCCCCACTCCTAAGAGGGCTGAAAACAAATCTTGTGCCAGTCAGAGGAGCAGAATTCTTTTTATGAACACTGCCCAAAACTCTCTCATTATACAAGCTGGCACTGAGTGAAGCAGAAGCCATCAATCATGCTCCACTCCCTCTGACAAGGAGACTAAACAGCTGAACCTCCTTAGGAGGAGAGTCTTCACCTCAATCAGTGTGCAATTCAGAATAGACAATTACCAATATCCAATTAGGTGCTAACATCTAAATATATTAATTACTCAAAATTCACAGAATTCATAGGCAAACTCCCACAAGAGGCTAGAGCACAGTTCCAAGCTCTTACAGAGGAGGACAAGTTGGTTTCCAGAACCTCCCTCCAGATCACAGTTGATGCAACTGACACAGCCTCCCATGCAATGGCTATGGCAATTTTCATGTCTCTGTAGTCCTGACTCTATTCAGGGCCGGCTCGAGGCACCAGCAAAAGAAGCAGGTGCTTGGGGCGGCACATTTGCAGGGGGCGGCATTCGGGCCATCTTTTTTTTTTTTTTTTTTTTAACTCACTTCCTCCCCTCTCGCAACGCTGCAGCTGGGGATCCAGCATGGGAGCTGAGAACCCACGGGACCCTGGGAGCTGTAGTTCCTTGGCTAACTTCCTGCCTATAGAGCCAGCCCTGGAGCAGGGAAAGAACTACATTTCCCAGCATTCCCTTGGCCGCTAGCCACAGGAAAGGGAGGGGAAGGGAATGAGGAAGCTGAGACCCCAGGCATTTGCCGTGGATGGGGAGCTGGCTGCTAGAAGGGGGTGGCACTGTGAATGGGGGACAAGTATGCCCAAGGAATAGAAGGCTTTGCCCCAGATATCCCCTTCAGAAGACTTCCCCAGACTGGATTAGGGATACTGGTGTGATCTCACCTTGCAGCAGCCCCCAAAGAACGAATTGGGTGGACTAAATGGACAGTGCCCCTCTCTATCTGAAGCCTAGCAAGGGAGGTACATGGATCCCACTAGAATTTAAAACAAAAAGTAAGAGAGGGGAGGCTCTACTGGACCTGGGCAGCTTTAGATACAGTACCAGGCATGTAGGAGGATTGACACTTCTGAGCCATGGAAGCAGAAATTGACTTTTCTTTTCCAGATTTAGCTAATATTCAGAAAGGGAATCTAGCACCTGCCTTCCAGATTTGAACACCCTCAAAATTCAGGAGTGCTCAAGCTCAATTTGGGCAGCTATTACTTCATTTCTCCCAAATCAAATATACTGATCCACTGTAACTTGTTGTAGAAAAAGAGGATAAAATTGAGCAAGAAATGCTTCTCAGTGGTTATTAGGACTGGAATTGCTATTTTCAACAGCCATTGCCCTTCCCGGCCCCCCCCCCCTTTTTTTGTTTTTTTAGTTTTATTTGTTTAAAAGGAAGACAGTGATATTGCATTGGCAAATTCCCTATAGAAACAAAGAGAGGAACAAAAGAATAATAAAGGCACCTCAAGGTTTCCTCATTTATGTAGGACAGTCTTATAATATGCATCCAGATATCCTCCTATCACACAAGCTGAAAATTGTTCCACTTTACTGCAGTTCTATAACCATATGGGAACCAGTCCTGTCTGTGTTCTGTGCACATCCAAAATTCCCGCTGAATGACCCGCCTTGGGAGTGAGTTACCAGTGACCCAGGGCTGGGACAGCAGGAGGGTGCAGGTTGGGGGGNGGAGGGTGCAGGTTGGGGGAGAGCCCAGGGCTGGGGCGGCAGGGGGGTGGGGGTAGGGCACTAGTTGGGGGGGAAAGGAGGGAGCCCAGTGCTGGGGCGGCAGGGGGTGTGGGAGGGTGGGGGGAGAACCCAGGGCTGGGGCAGCAGGGGAGTGCAGGGGGGAGCCCAGGGCTGGGGTGGGGGCAGCCAAAATTTTTTTTGCTTGGGGCAGCAAAAAACCTAGAGGCGGCCCTGACTCTGTTCTTTGGGATTCCCCAGAAAAGTTCAGTCTGTGGTACAGGATTTACCTCTTTTTATGCGAATAACATGTTCAGCGATAAGACAGATGGCTCACTGCACACGTTAATGCAGAAATGCATTGATGTATTGTTGCAGGGGAGCTCAAGGTCAGAACTCCAGGGGAGATGCATTTTAGTCCTCTGATCAGAACCCTTAATGTGTGTGTGTGTGCTCCCCATTCCCCTCTTATTTTGGATTCTGAGGACGATCCAACAAGATGGAGTGGTCATCCCGACTGTACTTAGATGGCCCAGGAAGTTCTGGTTTCCCAACCTTGTACAGATGTCAGCACATCTGCCCGTCACTATCTGATCCTTCCCAGGCTTCCTGACCCAGAACAAGGGGAAGATCACACATCCCAAGATGGGTTCCTGCCACCATAGTGTGGTATTTGGATGGGTGTCAAACTTAGACAGGACATGGTCTTAAGCTGTCCAGACCATTCTCCACAGTAGTGGAAGGAGTCCACCAGGAAGTGCTACACTGCCAAGTGGAAAAGATTTTCTATGTGGTACTAATGTTGTCTGTCAACCCCAGAATACTTTTGACATCCCTAACATTCTAGTTTATCTGCTCTTCTTAAAGACATCAGTACATCAGCACTTGTCACTTCCCAATTGATGCTTGCTCAGTTTTCACCCATCCAGTGACTGTACAGTTTCTAAAAGGCATAGTCAGGACTTTCTTGCCAATGATAAGGCTACTCTGATGTGGGATCTCAGTGTGGTTCTATCATTGTTAACAGAGTCTCAGTTCGAACCTGCTCACTGACTCACTTTTTGATGAAGAGTGTCTCTCTAGTGGCCAACACTTCAGCTAGAAGGGTTGGAAAACTGGGGGCCCTTATGGCCAATCCATTGTATATGGTTTTCCATAAGGAGAAAATTTTCTCTGAGACTACATTCTAGATTTACCCCCCAGAGTGGTCTCAGACTTTCATCTGAATCAAATGATACACTACCTGTCTTCTTCCCAAAAACATGTGTTACCAATGAGGACAAGAGCCTTCATTCTCTGTAGATATGTCGAGCTTTCTATCTGCAGAAAACAAGACCATTTAGAAAATTGCCTCAGCTGTTTGTGTCCCTGGCAGAACACATGAAAGGAGAAAATATTTTTTTGCAGAGACTTTCCAAATGGATCTCAGGCTGTATTCTACAGTGTTTGTGTTGGCAGATGCCCCTCCTGCACAAGGTATGAAGGCCCACTCTACCAGAGCCCAGGTGGCATCAATGACCTCACTTTGAGACGTTCTGCTCATTGAAATCTGCAAAGCGGCAGCATGGGGCTCTCCCTGTACCTTTATGAAACATTATGTGCTAGTACAAGGCTCTGTAGCTGATGCATCTTCTTCCTCCTCAATGTGTACTGCTTGTCAGTCAGCCAAAGTGGACTACACACAGGGACTAGTGCCAGGGTGGACAAACTTTGGCCTGAGGATCACATCGGGTTTTGGAAATTGTATGGAGGGCCAGTTAGGGGAGGGGGCCATGGCCTGGCCTCCTATCTCCCTCCCCCCCCCCCGGATCCCCCCCCCCCCTCTACACTCCCCCCCCCCCCCTCCCCTGACCCCCCCCCCCACCCCCCCCCCCGACTGCCCCCCCCCGCCTCATCCAATCCCTCCTCTCATTTCTGACGGCCCCCCCAGACCCTTCCCCCATCCAAACATCCCTTCTCCCTGTCCCCTGACTGCACCCGGAACCCCTGCCCCTGACTGCCCCCCACTGCCCCATCCAACCCCCTCCTCCTTCCTGACTGCCCCCTGGGGACCCCTGCCCTATCCAACCACCCCTTCTCCCTGTCCCCTGACTGCCTTCAGAACCCCTGCCTCTGACTGCCCCCCGCTGCCCCATCCAACCCCTCCTTTCATTCCTGACTGCCCTCCTGGGGACCCCACCCACATTCAACCCCCCTGTTCCATGCCCTCTGACCACCCCGACCCCTATCCACACCCCAGAACTCCCCTGCCCTCTATCCAACCCCGGGCTCCCTGCCTCTTACTGCGCTGTCTGGAGCACCGGTGGCTGGCGGCACTACCGTCACCACCGCACAGCACAGAGCACCAGGTCAGGCCCCGGCTCTGCAGCTGTGCTGCCCCAGAAGCTCGCAGCCCCACCGCCCAGAGCATTGCGCTGGCGGTGGAGCGAGCTGAGCGAGCTGCGGGGGAGGGGGAACAGTAGGGGAGGGGCTGGGGGTAGCATCCTGGGCCAGGAGCTCAGGGGCTGGGCAGGAGGGTCCCGCGGGTTGGATGTGGCCCGCGGGCCATAGTTTGCCCACCTCTGGACTAGTGCATGATGAAGAAAGAGAAGTTACTTACCTTATGTAACGGAATTCTCCAAGATGAATGGTCTTATTTGTATTCCATACCTGCCCTCCTTCCCCTCTGCACTGAATTCTTTACCTGTGATTTGCAGTAGAGAAGGAAGAGAAAAGGCAGTTGGTCTGCATTGCACCTTGTGACCTCAGTCCAGAGCAAGAGGAGGAGCAGGGCACAGGTGAGGAACAATGGATACTGTTAGCAAAAATCTTCCAGTCTCAGGACCATAAAGCATATGTTTCCCAAAGTGGAATACAGATGGAACACATCTCAAAGAACTTCAGTCGCTGTAAGGTAAGTAACTTCTCTTTCCCAGCCCCCAAAATGTGATTAGCCCACAGGCCCAAAACTCATTCCTACTCTAAGTCCAAGGTGAGGGGACAATTTTTCCCCGGTGCAGAATAGTGCATTCAGGCATGGGGGAAGGGCTTATGAGCCTTCCCTTTGGGTTTGAGGGAGACAATATGCTGCACTTCCTGTCCAACCAATCAGCTATAGAGCACTCCGCCTCAAGCCCACAAGGAAGTTGGGTGCCCATGAGGAGAGAAGGAAAATGGGTGTGTGTGCAATCCTAAAAGGGGCCAAGGGTTTTCTTTCCTGTGCTGGCATAGGTAATCTTTACAGTAGCTCACAGAAGAGAGAGAGAGAAAAAACAAAAAGCCTCAAGAATTTTGCTAAGAGCTGTCTGTCTGCGAAGGAACATAATCTACAGATCTTTTGAAGGCTGAACCAGTGATCAACAGACATTCACATTCTGAATGCTAATTAACAATGATTTGGGTCATGGGGATACTAAAAGGAAAGGAATGGAATTGAGAGGGAAAATTTAAACATCTTCATACTGAGATATAGTAGGATTGGAAAATTTAAGCTGAGAGTAGACAAAACACTATGAAGTATGCTGTATGGACCCTTCCTATGTTGATGGAAGATAGACTTGATGACCTTGTGGAACTGCTTCATCTCTCACTTTCCAGATTAATATATAGAGCTCTTATTTGTCATTGAGCTCCATGTAGCTGAACCCCTGGAGACTGAATTAATTAAAAAAGAGTTCTCTCTGTAACAGGGTCTGGACCTCTCTCCCTAATTCATAGTTCATAACAATGGAAAATGTGTGAATTTGTTGTAGTGCACTTATTTGAAAGAACAGTATAGAAATTGGCAGGGGCACAGATGTGTGGATTGCTCTGTGAAATGTGTGGTCATTAAGTCTTTGATAAGTGGCTATTTCAAGCAGACTTCCCCAAAGAATAGAGAACCCAGTGACCTTTGAGGAGAGGGACTGAAAAGTAAGATTTCTGGAATCTACACCCATCTCTCAGCATTGGCCAAGAGGTCTGAACAGAGCTGTCTTATCCCAGTGAGCCGTGTTTTTGCAGAGGCAAACCAAAGAGGAGAAGCCAAAAGATAAACAGATGACAAGAAGTGGCAGTGTTGTTGGTCACATTCCCTCTAGCATACTTTTGGCTGTTGAAATTGGTACTACTTATAGTTGTTCTTTGTACTTTAATGTCTAGATGTGTCCTCTACAGATAAACTTTAAACATTCTATCTATAATAAGCCAATTCATTACTCTGATATCTTAGTTTTCTATTTTTACAAGACTATTATGATTTGGCCTGATTTTCTCATGTGTCATGAGAATGGCAATTGGTAACTCTACTAATATTGCTGCCCACAAGGGTTTGTAATTTTAGAAGTAATCACTTTTTGGCTGATATAAATTTTGTAATGAGAAATACTAGATTTATGACTGTAGGATTTCTCACAGACTGTTTTATTGCTTAGAGGAATTGCTTCCTCTGGTGGGAAAATTCATCCTTAGATGTCTGCATCAAGCGTTTGATGACCGTTTATGCTTGGAGAATGCTAATGTAATCACTGAAACAATAATGATGGTTTGAGACAGTGTAATTGTTCCCCTCTTAGCTCATTCAGTGTCTGGAATGAAGCAACCAGTCAAGTTTCTTAATGTTTACTTGTACCTCTTTAGAGCCAGGTTTTTCTATAACTTTAGTGTTCATATTTCTGAATCCTTGTAAAGATAATGAACTTAGTCAAAGGACTATTTGGGTGAAACACTGCAATTTTATACTCCCTTGCAGATCTGAATTACAAAAGCATTCTGGATGTGTTTTATGTTTGCTCTGTTGGGTTGACACAGGAAATCTCACTAATAGCAGTAAATATGTAAAGAGCAAATCTTTCAAGACCAAACTTAATTGCAGTTTTTTGCTAGAATTACAAAGGACTCCATTATACAAGGGCTGCAACCAGGCTTCTTTCCCAGCAACTTTCCCTCCTTACTGGGCAGAACTGAACTGGGCAAGGCCTTCTCATTTTTCCTCTCCTCTCGCTGCCTGACATTGGCTGCAGGTGTAGTGAGGTGGGGTGAAATTGGGGCTGTAGAAGATGGTTTTTGGATTGATCTTTTTAGAAGATGATCTTTTTTGGGTTACTGTCTTTGAATAGATAGAGAGGGGACAGTAATAGATGAGAACTCTGGCACAAACTGGCGGTACTGTTCTGCCAGGCCCCCAAATCTGTACATCTGCTTCTCTGACATCAGAGTGGGACATAACTCCTTAAGGCCTGGACTTTGTCCATAAGTGGATGTACCTGGCCCTTCCCCAAGGTATGCCCCAGGAAAGTTGTCTCACCTTTGCCTATGTATCATTTTGTGGTGTTTGCTGTTAACTCAGCCTCTTCAAGGGACCGGAGTACTACAGCTTCTTGCTTCAGGTGGTCCTCCCAGCTCCGGCCCATGACATCATCAAGGTAGGCAACAGCAGAACTGCTCTCGGGCTAGAGGACTTAGTCCATTTGGCATTGGAATGTTGTTGGGAACCAGTGTAAGCCAAATGATATGATCTGGAACTGGTACAGGCAGAAGGGTGTGCCAAAGGCCATTTTTTCTTGAAACTCCAGCATAAGTGGGATTTGCCAGTATCCCTTGGTAAGATCCAGTTGTTGGCCTAGCCCAATCAATCTAGTAGCTCATCAAAGCATGGCATGGGGTATGCATTAAACTTTGATGTGGCATTGACTTTTTAAAAATCTGGTGGATCAACACTACTGGACTCCTCGATTACCCCAAGTTCCAGCACAGATTGGAGTTCTTGTTTCACAATCTCTCTTATCTTGGGAAAGTGGCCATGAGATTTCCCTGACCTAGTGTCCAGACTCTGTTTGGATGTGGTGAGAGGTGAGGTGGATTTGCCCAGGCTGGGCAAAAAATACTGTAATGAAGGTGGAGATCAGTAGTTAGGCTCAGACCTTCTGTTCCAGAATGAGATTTGCCCCAAAAGTGACCATCCTGGGTCCTGAATTGGCTCTCTGTGGCCCTAACTCTGGTTCTGGAGGGTAAAAAAATATAAATAGGCCCTCTTGGGCTTTCCAGAGCATTAGGAGATTGATGTGGTAGATTTGTTTTGGTTTGCCTCTTGTCTGGCTGCCTGATTTCATAATTCACTTGCCCTACCTGGCAAATATTCTTCTAAAGGCCCTGCCAGCGGGCCAACAGATTTTACTCTGAACTAGGGAGCAGAAAAGTACCCAAGACCCAGGTTGGAACACTCAGAGGTGGTCCTCTTTATTAAGGGTCATTTTTTGGGTGCTCTGTGAGTTTAGGAGATTTTATTGTGGGAACGTGCCTAAAGTCTCTTGCAAACTGTGAGAATGTATTGCACAAAGTTGTCAGACTGGAGCTCCGGTTTCTTCCTCATTTCATGTACTAAGTCCAGAATCTCCCACAGTTGTCTTCCATGCAACAATTCAAAATGGAGGGGAATCCCAGTGACAAAGTTTTGGTGGCAATTAATTTTTTTAACATATTATTTAATGAAAGATTCTACCCACTTGTCAGTTTTGGGGGATGGCAGACAGAAATTGGGAGGGACTTGATCATCAGAAGTCAGTATAGTTCTTTTAGAACCTGGGAGGGCAAAGTGGGTTCCCTGGCCTCTGAAAATTTCCCATAGTACCTTTACCCAGTCAAAAATCTTCATCGCTTCAGCTGTAATGGTTTTGGCACTCATGGAGCATTAAGGTACAGTCTTGGGATAACTAGTAACGTAGTTCAGTATTATGAAGATATATTGGTATCCAGCTGGGTTCTCCTTGAACAACTCAACCATGTCCATTCCAATCCTTTCAAATGGTGTGCCAACCAAGGGAAAAGGAACCAATGGAGCTGACTCCTCAGGATGCAATTAGTTGACAATCCAGCCAAGGGACACATATCTGGAACCTCTTTATATATCCCCAGCCAGAAAAATCCAGTCCAGGATCTGTGCTAAGGCTTTGTCCCTGAGGTAGGGTCAGGACACCAGGAGTTGGACTCAGACCATTAGGATAGGGGAAGTCTTTCTCTATGTGGTACAACCACTTGCCCTGAAATTCAAAATGGAGAAAATACTTCTGTCTGCTGAGGGTCCATTATTTCCCCATTAGTCATATGTGCATAAGCCTGGCTTAACATCTCATCATCTTTTTGCTCCCCAATTAAGTTAGAAAACCTAGTCAGGATCTCTGATTCAGATTAGGGGATGACCCCTGGCTCTGGGAGGGACTGGGATCCTAGAGAAGCATCTAGCCACTTGGAAATCCCCTGCCCTGGCCTGGACATAACCAGGTACCTGGCATGATATACCATACCAGCGAGGTCTGAGTGATTGACAGAGAGGATGGCATTTGCAAGGATCTTGAGAACTCCTTCAGGAGGTCTCAAAAATATTCCCAGTCTTGGCCAATAATGACTGGGTATGCGAGAGATGCAGCCAGGCTGACCATTAAGGGATTTGTATATTCCCCCATGGGGAGCTGAATTTGGGTGTGGGGATATGGCTTTATGACCCCATGCATATGCTGTTAGATAAAGGGTGCCCCAGAGAGGTCCTGGAGTTGGGAGCACAGATTCCCTCACGAGAATATGGACACACCCTGAGTCCAAAAGGCTGTTACATCTATCCTATTTAACCAGGATGATCAGTTTGGCTGGCCCTGGCCAGTACGTTCACACCTTTGCAACCCAGACTTGACAATAACAGCATTGTAAGATTGGGCAGTCCTGGCACCAGTGCCAGGATGGCCACATGAAAAACAAATGTCCTGGGCCTGATAACCATTACTGGGGCCTCACCGCAACCATTGGGTAGACCCTTCTGTGAGGCCCCTCCCTGTTTCTGACCCCATGGTCTCCCATTTTTGAGATCGGGTTGGGTCAGAGGATTTTTGAGCTAGGTCCCAGCTGGGCTATTCCATTTCCTAGCCATCATAAAGTTTTCCATTGGCTGGATGGCTTCAGACATTGTCTCAGGCTGGTGGCATAAGATCCAGTCTCTTCCCCAGCAGGGAGTATTTGCGTAAATTGTCTGAGCAGAATCATGTCTGCTTTTTGAAACCTGGTCTTTGTCTCAGGTCTGAGCCACTGTCCACATCAGTCACGGTTTCTGGGCTACCACGTGGGGCTGGCTGCCTGTAGGATACCTCTCCCCCTAAAATCGGTGGTGGAATGTTTCCTCTGAAATACTTAATGATCCAGGATGGCTGCTTTGACTTGGGTGTAATCTCGTGATGTTACTGACCCTAACCCCCAATAGGCAGCTTTCTCCGTCCCGGTCAAATATGGGGCCAGTAAGATTGCCCATTGCTTGGGTGGTCACTATGCTGCCACTGTCACATGCTTAACATTTTGAGAAAGGCCTCAGGATCATCTTCATGTCACCTCTCAGACTAACAAAGAGGAATCAGGCACCCCTGCTGGGTCCAGGCCAGGAGGCCTAGTCATTCCAGGAGGCTGCAATACAGTTGTGACCTGCTGCACCAGCTGCTGTTGCTGCTGGGCAGCTAAATCTTGCATCAGCTGCTGATGCTGAGTGGCCATCAGTGGAGGAGGAGTTGCAGTGGCTGTTGATGCTGGTACTCTGCTATCCACTTCAATAATTGCTCTACATCCATACTGCTGGGGAGGTGGGCTCTTGTTTTTATTTTTAAGTCCTAACCTGTTCCTTTCCACAATGGGTAAGTTGATGTCTGCATTCTTCATCTTTTTTGTAAATGAGTTGCTGGAGTGGCACCCCCTTATGGGCACAACTCATCCAGCTGCAGGTCTTTGCTGGTTTGTCTCTGTCCCTGTGAGGCCCACTGTTCAGTCCTACCCCTTTTGTGGGGTTTATAGTTCAAAGGTAAACAAGAACAAAACGAACAACTCAGAAACAGGGTTGTCACACAACTTTTGTTGGGGCCCCATCCTTCTATTTGGGGTTAGTCTCCCAGTCTTTCGCTGATTCCCTTCCCAGGGTCTGGGTGTCCCTTCCAGATGGGCTAACCTGGCTGGCAAGTGAGCTCCAACCAGAGTTCTCTCCCATCAAGAGACACAGAGCTAGGCCCTTCATAGGCAGCCTGCAACTGGGCTAGGCCTTCTCCTTTTACCTCCCCCCTCTTCATGCCTGACATTGGCTGCAGGTGTAACCAGGTGGAGTCAGCTGGGTCCACAGGCTCTCCTTAATTTTGTCCTCATCAATGTGAAGCCTATTTGCCTCATTAGCCCCATTGCTGTCAGCATGGATCTATTGGCCTCATCACAGGTTCTTTGTGATTAATGGCTGTGTATCAGCTGTCCCATGGAAATATTTATTTCTTTGTTTAAAAACAGTTTGTATTTTTTTTTCATAATGTAAATATTTCTGCCAGTATTACATAGTCTAAAATCTTCGTTCACAAAATTTTAAATTGGGGCCAAATTTAAGTTGAAGAAAGACCAATTTTTATATTGTAATGGAACATTGAAACATAGTATACTCTGCTATCTTGGAGATAAGAGACCCAGTAAAATTGGCTCACACACAGACACTATATAATTATGAAATACACACACACACACATACATATATAATTATGTCACACAAAGAAACAGTTCTATTATTCCATATTGGTAAGTATGCCTGAGGGTAGCCAATCTGATTTTTCCAAATGGACACACCCTGTTTTTCATCTAAGTTGCCAGTGGATAAGATACCGAGCATTTTCTAACTAAGTGAAGGTATAATCAAGACAACTGTCTCGAAGTGAAGTCTGTATGCAGGATATGTAGGTTAATTTGGAGTAAGGGAGTCCAGTCAAATTGCTTGGAGAGAGAACCCTGCTGAACAAATGAATCACCTCACTCAGAATGTGTATTGTTACGTGAAATAAAAAAGATTGTCTTTATGAATTGTACATGTGGTTAGCAGTATGTGATTACACAGCTTAATGGGAATATGGAGACCAAATGGCGGTTTGCTACAAATATTCACACCTGTTTGCTTAGCTACCAGTTTTCTACAGATTTCCACTGAACAATCACATAGTATGGTTCCCTCAGTGGTCCTAACTAGGATTGCATAGAACTGAACTACAGTATGGTTCATTGTAGCAGTTGCTATAACATAGAATTTTATTTTTTCTTTGCCCCCTTCTACAGGTACAGTTTCGTTTTTGTGTTTAAAGGAAGATAACTAAAGTTTTGTACTTTTAAAATCTACTGTAATTGTAAACTCTGATTGCAGCAGTTTTCTTTGTGCATCATGCTGTCTCCAAAATGTTTTCTTCACCATGTTTGTATCTACAAACTGAAAGCAACATAATGAGAGTGTAAAGATAGAAGCTCACTAGTTTAGAGTTAAACCAGGGGTTCTCAAACTGGGGGTCGGGACCCCTCAGGGGGTCAGGAGGTTATTACATGGGGGGGGGGGTTGAGAGCTGTCAGCCTCCATCCCAAACCCGACTTCGCATCCAGCATTTATAATGGTGTTAAATATATAAAAAAGTATTTTTAATTTATAAGGGGGAGTCACACTCAGAGGCTTGCTATGTGAAAAAGATCACCAGTACAAAAGTTTGAGAACCACTGAGTCAAACTGTTATAATCACTAGAATCTGAACTTCATAAAGTCATTCTTCCTCTTTTATATCCTTCTGTGTCCCAAATAGCCACTCTCATTGCCCTTGCCCTGGGGACCAGTGTAAGGCAGAAAATGGAAGTGCTTGAGTCACCTCCATGTTCATGGAGGACTAGTTAGTTCCCCTGTACTCTGTCACCAGGGCTGGCACTTCCACTAGGTGACCCTAGGCGGTCGCCTAGGGCGGCAGGATTTGGGGGGCGGCGTTTTGCCACCCTCAGCTGAAATTCGGTGGCGGGGGGGGTCCTTCCCAGGGCCGGCTCCAGGCACCAGCTTAACAAGCAGGTGCTTAGGGCGGCCACTTCGGAGAGGGGCGGCACGTCCAGCTGTTCGGTGGCAATTTGGTGGACGGTCCCTCACTCCTGTTTGGAGCAAAGGACCTCCTGCCAAATTGCTGCCGCAGATCGCGATTGTGACTTTTTTTTTTTTTTTTTTTTTGGCAGCTGCTTGGGGCGGCTAAAACCCTGGAGCTGGCCCTGGTCCTTCCGCTCCAGATCTTCATCTGAAATTTGGCAGTGGGTCCTTCACTCGCTCTGGGACCCGCCGCTGAAGTGCCCCAAAGACACAGACCGGAAGGACCCCCACCGCCAAAGACCCCAGAGCCCTCTGAATGCTCAGAGGAGGAGCGCTGCCACCTAGGGCAACAAAAACCTCTGTCACATCCTGTTTTGATGGCATACTCATATGATATTTAGTACAAAAATACTACATGCCTTTTGGGAGTTGTTTTTGGATGGAACTTGTGTCAATTCACTGTGTCCATGATGCTCTTGGCATTGTGGTGTGGACTAGCATTTATTTTTTCATTTTCTATGGATAATAGATTTACTTAGAGTCAGCACACATGTCCCAGAAGGATTATTTGCAGTGCAACAGAGTTTTAAATCTTTGTCTGATTTGGCAAATTTTGCCTTTTTAATATAATTCACTTCTGTGCTACTGATCTCATTCTTTATTGAAAGAGCACATTTGTGGATCATTCAAGTTCAATTCTGGAAACTGGTTTCAATAACTTTAATTTATTTAAACTATTAAAATCATTTAAAATATACAGAACAGTAGCTCTCTTGCTTTTCTATTCAAATTGCTGTTCTAACCCTTGAAGTTGGCTTGAAATAAAATATCCTTAACACTGCTTGAACTGATTCAGTGTTACTGTTAAAAAGTAAAATTACTGAATAGATAAACTCACATGCATTCCAAATTTTGTCCAGACTATTGAAATGGAATGTTATGACTTTGCCATAGCTATTCATATATATGTTATTAATCCTGGAGATATTGTATATTGCTTGCTTTTAAATCTTATCTGAGGAACTTGATATTCTTTTGTAACTTGGTCTGTTCTGTACTATGACATTCTGCAGATGAACCATTGCTCAATATGTAAAGTCTAAATGCTCTGCTTATTCAATAAACTACCATGTCATTGAATGAATTACAAAGCAGCTGTATCCTTTGCACATTAAGTATGTGGGTCTGCCGCTTATTACAAAATCCTGACTTTTCTGATGCTAATGTACCATACCGGGCAAGCAAAAATTGTTAGTCATCTAACAAACTCTACAAATACATTCAAATGACTTTGTTACTTCATACCTCTGCTTCTTTGTTCATACATTCTGCAGTTTAGGTCCCAATCCTGTAAGGTGATGGGGTCCATAAATACTCATTGACTAGATGGCATTAAGGCCTTTAAATTGTATGCTTTTTCAGGTCAGGGACTTTGTTTTTTTGACTTTGTCAGAAAAGTGGCATTTACATCACGGTACTGTAGAAGTAATAAATTAACTGGTAAAATGGTGATGGCTTATTTTATTTTATTTTTTGCCATAAAAAAAATGTAGCGTGTATGCTAACTTTTAAGCCATTAATATATATTTTATAATTTCAGATTGCATGAGGTTATTTTTGCTATTGTCTTCTATAGTTGACTTTTTGGACCCACTAAGCATAATTGCCAAATAGCCTAGCTAACCAAATAATTTGTATACATATATAAATTTTGTTTGTGAGGTGAACTAGTTTTGATCAAATAAAAATACTTCAAGTAGAAGGTCAAATCTTATCTGATGTTTCAACAGGTAGTTATTTTTAAAAAGTCTTTGTTCCTCTGCGTTTGTGTTTCAGAAATGAAATACAATGAAAGGCTATTTGTATTGTACATTTGACCTAGTGCAAGCATTTGAATCCTCTAGACAGTTTAAAGATTGGAGTGGCTCGGTTAAGATTGAATATGTATTGCAACTCTTAGATGTTGACTTGAAACCAATTAAAGCCCAAAGAGTTGTATATTCACAAGTAGTTAATTATATTGTACTTGATTTTACAACCTACATTATTGCCAAAGTAAAACCTACACCATTGCCATATCTAGTGAGATTAATATGAATGTATTGTCTGGAAGTCTGAGTTCTCATTCTAGTTCTATTTCCTGGTGTAGTGAGCCGTATTGGCAAACCGGGAAGTGGGCGGGCTTAGCCGCCCACTACTAAAGGCCCCTCCCCCAGCCTAGCGGGAGGGACCACTGGACCCAGTACCAAATGATTACGTGGGACAACTAATAAAAAAACAGGGAGCGAGGTGACGGTCAGAGGTTCAAAATCAGGGAACCAGATGGGGACACCGAGCAGAGAACCCCGGACAGCGCCCACTGCTCCTCGAAGGTGGCAAGGGAGCCAGCGGACGCTGCCCAGTGGAACTCCGCACGGAGACGTGAGACCAAAGAGGTATGAAAGTAGGCCCCACAGTCGCAAAGCACCCCCTCGTCCAACATCTTCTCCCTGGTATTATAGATGGTGAGTTTGGCCAGGGCCAGGAAGAGGTTGACGAGGAGGTCTCGCGACTTAGTGGGGCCACGAACAGGGCGTGCATAAATAAACAAGTGCGGGGAAAAGTGTAGCCAGAACCTCAACAAGAGGTTCTGGAGAAGCCGAAAAAGAGGCTGCAGCCTGGCGCACTCAAGGTAAGCGTGCGCCAGGGTCTCCCTAATGCCACAAAATGGGCAGGCCTCAGGAATAGGGGTGAACCGCGCCAAGTACACGCCCGTGCTCACGGCCCCATGAAGGAGCCGCCAACCAATGTCCCCGGCGGGCCTTGGAACTAAGGTAGAATAAAGGCTGGCCCACTGGGGCTCCTCACCCTCCACAGGTAACAAATAGTCCCTCCACTTGGTGTCGGGGCGGGACACGAGGGTGAGGTGATGCAACGTGTGAAGCACGAGCGTGTACAGATAGTCCCTAGGCGCGGTTCGAAACTGAACCGGCTGCAAAGCGCGCAGCCGGCTCGGGTTATGGGAGCGGGGGAGCCGGGGGGGGTCATGGAACAGGGGCCCGAGAAAAAGGTCCGGAGGGCCCGGGGTGAGGGGTGGGCGGGGAACACCCTCCCGCAGGGCCCGCCACAAAAAGCCGAGAGCAGGAGGTGACAATGCAGCGCCCACCTCCTGGAGTACACGCAGAGGGGTCGCGAGGGTGGAGAGCCCCATGCGCCGACCAAGCGCGCGGGGATCCACCCAGTCCCCTCTGGTGTAGTCCAGGAGGTCTCCGACCCTGGTGGTTTCCGCCAGGACCAACCTCCGGCTCACCGAGGGCGACTCCGCCACCTGCACACGAAGATCGGGATTGTGCAGCAGGGGCTCCGCGAGGAGATCTGCGCCCTCGGTGGCCACAATGGACCTGGTCGCCGAGAAAAGCTTCCAGGTCCGGAGAAGGTCCTGGTAGAAGACCGGCAGCTCCGAGAGGTCTCGCGGAAGACCTCTCGGATGAAGGAAAAGGAGCTGCCGGTCGTATCGGAGCCCTCGGAGGCGGCGGAGGAAGGCGTGCGCTAACGTGCTCCATGCCGGACTACCTTCACCATAAAGGAGCCTCTGCAGGGCCTGGAGGCGGAAGACATGGACCTGGCTACGAAGGCAGACCAGGCCCTGTCCCCCCTCCTCCAGGGGAAGACTCAGAACCCCCGCAGAGACCCAGTGCAGTCCAGGCCAGAAGAACTCCAGGGCTATCCTCTGGAGCCTGGCCAGGAGTCCCGGGGTCGGGCTCAGGGTGTTGAGCCGGTGCCAGAGCATGGACAGGACGAGCTGGTTCAGCACCAGCGCCCTCCCCCGCAGGGAGAGACACCGGAGCAGTCCCGTCCATCTCCGCAGCCGCTCACGCACCCTGGCCTCCAAATCCAGCCAGTTCTCCGGCGGAGAGGGATGCGTGGCGGAAAGATAAACGCCCAGATAGAGCAGCGGGCCCGCGCTCCACCGAATGGCTTGAAGCGCGGATGGGAGGGAGCCCGCCTGCCAACCGTCCCCGACCACCAGGCCAGAGCTCTTGGCCCAGTTGACCCGGGCGGAGGAGGCGGTCGAATAAACGGCCTGGCAGGCCTCCACCCGCACCAGATCCTCAGGGTCCTGGACCACGAGGAGCACGTCGTCGGCGTATGCCGACAGGGTCAGCCGCAGCTCCGGCTCCCGGAGCACCAACCCTGCTAACCTCCGGCGGAGGAGGCAGAGGAAGGGCTCGATCGCCAGAGCATACAGCTGGCCCGAGAGGGGGCACCCCTGCCGTACTCCCCGCCCAAAGCTGACCGGCTCGGTCAGGGTCCAGTTGAGCCTGACCAGACACTCTGCCTCAGCGTACAGCACCTGGAGAAAGCCCACAAACTGGGGCCCGAAGCCGAATGCCCGCAGAGTGCCCAGGAGGTACCCGTGGTCCATCCTGTCGAACGCCTTCTCCTGGTCCAGAGACAGGAGGGCGAACGACAGACCATCCCTACGTCCCAGCTCTAATAGGTCCCGGACCAAGTACAGGTTGTTAAAAATGCTCCGGCCCGGGACGGCGCAGGTCTGGTCGGGGTGGACCACGTCCGCCAGTACGGACCCCAGCCGCAGCGAGATGGCCTTCGCTACGACCTTATAGTCCGTGCTGAGGAGCGAGATGGGACGCCAGTTTCGTAAATCGCGGAGGTCCCCCTTCTTCGGCAACAGGGCGAGCACTGCTCGCCTGCACGAGAGAGGGAGGACCCCGCTCTGCAAGGACTCGGCCCAGACGGTGACGAGGTCTGGGCCGAGGACGTCCCAGAACACGCGGTAAAACTCCACGGTCAGCCCGTCCATGCCTGGAGATTTGTTAGTGGGCATGAGTCGGAGGGCCGCCGAGAACTCAGCCAGAGAAAGAGGCAGCTCCAGCCGGTCTCGGCCGCCCGCGCTGACCGTCGGGAGCTCGGTCCAGAGCACCCTGCAGGCCTCGGCGTCGGTCGGATCTGGGGAGAAAAGAGCGGCGTAGAAGGCCCTGGCCCTGTCACGCATCTCCTCCGGATCCGTGAGGGGGGCGCCGTCCTCCGCCAGGAGGCAGGTGACATGCTGTTTGGCCCCCCTCCGTTTCTCCAGGGCGTAGAAGAAGCGGGAGCCGCGATCCATCTCCCGAAGGAGACGGATGCGGGATCGAACAAACGCGCCCCGGGCCCGATGGTCTTCCAGGGCCCGGAGCTCCTCCCGCTTCTCCCGGTACGCCGCGCGGAGGGGCGGATCCTCGGGGCCGGAGGCCAGACGCCTCTCCAGCTCCAAAACCTCCCACTCCAACTGCCCTAACAACACATCCCGCCGCCGGCTGGCGCCCCGGGAGTAGTTCCGGCAGAAGAGCCGCGCGCGGACCTTCCCCACATCCCACCACCGCCGCGCCGAGGGAAAGGCGCGCCGCTGCCCCCGCCAGGCCAGCCAGAACTCCCGGAAGGATGCCACGAAGCCCACGTCCTCCAGCAAACTATTATTAAAATGCCAATAGGCCGGCCCCGGCCGCTCGGAACTGAGAGAGGCCGTCACGGTCACCAGGTGGTGATCTGAGAACGGGGCCGGCCGGACGCTGGAGGCATGGGCCCGCGCCAGATGAAAACGGGACAGATAAATGCGGTCCAACCGGGAGTGGCGCGACCGGTCGTCCTCCACCCGGACATAAGTGAAGGTGGTGTCGTCGTCCGGGTGGTGTTCGCGCCAGACGTCCACCAGGGAGTGATAGTCTACGATCTCCCTGAGGACGCCCGCGGCTGCCTGGGAAGACTCAGGCCCGGAGCGGTCCCGGTCCTCGAGGGTGGTGTTAAAGTCCCCGCCCAGGACCAGGCACTCGCGAGAATCCAGAGTGCCGAGGAAGGCCGCCGCCCGCTGATAGAAAGGCACGCGTTCCGAGCCCGTGGTCGGGGCATAAACGTTGACCAAGTTCAGAACCAGCCCCTCCACACGGGCCCGGACGTGCAGCAGGCGGCCTGGCACGACTTCGGCGACTCCCAGCACCTCAGGCCGCAGCCCCGGGGAGAACAGGGTGGCCACTCCAGCCGAATGGGCGCTGAGGTGGCTAAAATAAACCCCGTCTCCCCACTCCAGCCGCCAGCTAGCCTCGACGGCCGGAGCCGTGTGGGTCTCCTGCAGGAAAATCACAGAGTACCCCCCCTCCCGAAGGAAGGAGAGCACCTGGCTCCTGCGGAAACCCACCCTACAGCCCCGGGCGTTCAACAACGCAAAGGTGGTAGCCGTCATGCGGAGGGCTGGGGCAGATCCTCACGGGCGGAGGGACCATCGGCCCCCAGCGGGCCCCGCAAGATCCCGGTCTCGACTCCGAAGGACAAAAGGGAGTCGCGGAATTTGCGGGCCCGCCGATAGGCCGCGATGTCCCGCCGACCGGACCCCCGCCCCTCCCCCAAAAGCGCCTTCACGGTCCGGAGGACGAGATGGAAGTCCCCCCAGCGCTGAAGGGCGAGCTGCACCTTACCCGTGGAACCACGGGAATCCGAAAGAAAGAGGCGCAACTCATCCCGCAGCGCGGAGGGGGAGGCAGCGGCCAAGCCGCCGCCAGCCTCCGGCGGGGCCCCTGAAGGGTCCTCGCGGCCCACGGTAACAGATAAACAAGGGGCCGAGCTCCGGCGCTGCTGCGCTAGGCAGCCCGTCCCCATCCCCGGCAAAGGAGAGAGCGGCTGAGGGAACAACGCAGCCCCAACAGTGGCAGGAAGGGGGGGCACGAAAACCGCCCCCTGAGGGTTGTCTGCAGGCAACGGAAATGCGACAACCCCGGGGGCGGCAGTAACACCAGAGGTGGCAGAAGGAGACACCTCGGGGACAGGATCTGGGGCAAGGGCGGGAGTAGGGGCGGGGCTCGAGGCGGGAACAGGGACTTGGGCAGGAGAGGGGACAGGATCAGGGACGGGAACGGGAACGGGCTCCCCATCTCCTGCTGCCAAGCCGCTAGACTGCGGCTCCCCTCGGCCAAGGTCAGCATCCGAGGGGACGGAGGCAGCAGGGACAGGGGAAGCCTCAGGGGCAGGAACGATGGAAGGGGCAGGATCGGGGGCAGGAACCGGCCGCTCAGCAACGGCCGTCGCCCCGAGGGGCTCGGCGGCCGTGCACGAGATGGTAGTCGCGGCCGGGCTGGCAGGTAGGGCTAAGGGTTCCCCCAGAACTAAATCGGGGGCAGCAGAGTGGGGCGAGGAACCGGGAGCAGGAGAAGGGGGCGGGACTAAGCCAGCACCCGGATCGGGGCCCGCTGGCGAAGGGTCGTCCTCCCCCTGGGTAACCGGGGTCAGACCCAGGGCCTCGATCTCATCAAAGATGGAGGCGAAAGCGGTCCCCTCGGCCCCGGCGACCTCCCCGCCAGTCACGGAGACAAAGGCCGCCCCGGCATCGGCGGCGGCGGCGGGGGGCACGGACGGAGCAAGGGCCGGGAGAACCGCTACAGAAGCCTCCTCAGGTGTGGGCTCAACAAAGGGGACAGAAGTTTCCCCAGCCGCTGCCACGGCATCCACGGTCTCCATGGCCGGCACCTCCTGCTGGGCACCGTCCGGGGGCGCGGAAACAGAACTAACAACGTCGGCCCCCCGCGGCATCTTTCGGGGGGCCTGCTCTCCCTCCTCATCAGAGGGGAGGGAGAGAGCCCGCGACCTGCGGGCGCCGCGCTTCCCCCGGACGGTCACCCAGCCCCCCGAGGTGGAAGAGGAGGTGGAGGGCCGGTCAGCAGGGGCAGGGCCAGAGGGCAAGGGCGATGGCTTCGGGGTTTGGGGCGGCAGGGTCGGAGGGACAGCAGGGGGGAGGGAAACCTCCCCCTGGGGCGGGCCCTTCCCCGCAGCCGGCGGAAGCTGCCCCGCCCTCTCCTCCACATGCCCCGCCGATCCAGGGTCGGCGACGGCAAGGCCCGCCCGCCCGGCCGTCTCCGCGGCCAGAGCGGGAACCGCTGCAGAAGGAGGAGGGGCGGCGGCAGCAGCAGTGTCTGAACCGCCAGGGTTGCCGGCGATGACAGGGCCGGCACCCTCCCGGGCCCCGGGGGTCTCGGACGCCCCTCCAGGCCGGGCTAGGGGACAGTCCCTCCGGACATGCCCCGGCGCCCGGCAGAGGAAGCACCGGGCCTCCCCCGTCGAATAGTGGACCCGATAATGGGCCCCCCGGTAGGGCACCAGGAAGGACCCCTCGAGCGCCACTCCGGCACCCGCCGCCGGTGGCAGCTGAAGCTGGACCTGCCGGCGGAAAGACAGGATGTGCCGGAGGGCAGGGTCCTTACAGCCCAATGAGAGAGAGCTCAGAATGGAAATGGGCTTCCCCAGGGTGGAGAGGGCCGGCAACAGGGCGGCGTTGGGGAGGTAGGGCGGAACGGAGGTCAAGAGCACCCGTACGCCCAGGTCCTCCAGGGGTTCCAAGGGCACAAACATGCCTCCCACCGCCAAGCCTCGTTCCACCGCCTCCTGCGCAGCGGCCACCGACGCCAGGAAGAACACGGCCTTCCCGTACATCTTGGAGGCCGCCACAATGGCTGTAGGCCCCACCACCCTCGCCAACGCCCGCACATAGGTCTCAATGTGGGGCGAGGCAGGCACCAAATGGCAACGGACGCCATGCCTCCTAGTCAGCGAGGGGAAGGGGCCGTGGTCACCAGGGACAGGTCCAAAGGCGGCGGTCGGGGCGGACGACGGGGCGGCACGCAAAGAGGCGGCGGCCACCTGGGCGTATGCTCTGGGGGCCGGAGGTGGAGCGCCACCAGAGCTGGTGGAAGGGACGGCAGGAGAGGGAGGGGCCGCGGCCGGTGTCGGGGCCGCAGCGGGGACCGTAGCCCCGCCCGCAGGAGGTCTAGCTCCACGGGCGGGGCCCTTGCCCTTCTTCCTCCCTTGGCCCTTCCTGCCGGTGGAGGGGGCAGCCGTGGCAGCGGCGGTATCCGGGACAGGGCCAGCCGAGAGGCCGGCCACTGGGGTGGGCGGGGACAACAGGGCAGGGGCAGGGGCAGGAGCAGGGGCAGGGGCAGGGGCAGAGTCCCCCGCCATCACAACCAGCAGCCGCTCCTCCCCTCTAGGCAAAAGACAAAACGAGGGAAAGGCAACCACTCCCCCCCGCTAGGCTGCAGGCTGGGGAGGAGGGTGCCAATGGAGAGGGCACACAGGAGCGAAAAGAGAGGGGTGGGGCACAGGTGCCAAAAAAGAAAGCCGGCTCCCCCGGCTACACAGTAAAAGGGGGGGTGAACAGTGCAAAAGGGGGGGGCAACAAAACGGGGGCACAAGCGCGCGCGGGGGGGCGAAGGGGGGGGGTGCACCGGAGCAGCGGCTCGGAAACAGAATGGAATGTCCAGCCAGCTGCAGCCCAAGGACAAGGAGGGGTAGGAGGAAAAAACTCCAGCCAGCCGCAGCCCAAGGACAGGGCCGGGAACACAGCCAGCAGGCTAGGAACCAAGGGGGGGGGAAATGGGCACCAAAAAAATAAACCGAAGGGGCTCAAAAGGAGGGGGGTAGGGTAGGGCCAACTAATACAAAGGGGGGCTACAGGGAGGGGACCCCACCAGCGAAACGTAGTTGGGGGGCAGGAGAAGTCCAGGGCGAGGGAAAAGGTGCACCCACAGCGCTCGCGAAGCGCAGGCTCTGCCGTTCACTGCTGCAAGTAAACAGTCCCGGACGATGGAAATGGCGGGGGGAGCAAACAGCCCCGCCGAGGGGCGAAAAGCAGGTCCAGATGGCACGCGGGGCGGTGGAGGGGTCGTCGGCAGCTGTCGGCGGTGGGGGTGGTGGCAAAGGGGGAGCAGATGGACGAAGGGGGGGCACCGCACCCCCCCCCCCGCGTTCCCTTCAACAGTCCGCTACGGGGGACGGGACAGCAGGCTCCCAAGTCGACCTCGGAGTTTTCTGGCAAGCGACGGCTTCCACTCCGAGGAATCACGAGCGAGAGGCTCAGGTCCGTCCGCACTCCTAACGCGACCGGGGGCACCACCACCCCAGGAGTAAAGATGGCAAAGTCACTCGAAACACAGTCCTCAAACAACCCCCTCCACAATCTCTCGAACCAGGGACGCAGTCTCTTCGCTCTCCGCGACGGAGGCAGCGGCTCCCACACAGGAACAACAGCAGCAGCGAGCGGCAGTCAGCCGGCCGGGCAACCGGCCAGGTAGGCAAGCAAGCAGGCAGGTGGGCCCCCAGATGGTATCGGTGTTGGCGTTGGGGGGCCGATGCTTCTCCCTCCGGAGGCGAGGGCGAGGGGGGGGCAGGCCGGCAAGGCCCCCCCCTCCGCACTCACTCACTCACTCACGCAGCAGCAGCGGCAGCGGCAGCAACAAGGAGAGCAGCAAGCAGCAGCTGGAGAGGGCCAGGAAAGACCGGAGGGAGAAGGGAGCACAGAGAGCTCCTGCAACTTGTAGTGAGGCGGCCTGGCCCCCGACGGCCCCTGAGGGAGAGGAGCCTGAATTGGCACCCAAGTGGGCGGAGCCACCGCCACCTGTTCCCGCCCCCCCGGAAGTCAAGGGGCGGGACAGGAAGTATAAGAGCCAGGCCCCAGCTCTCAGTTAGAGCCCAGCGGCCGGAGAGGCCAGACGTGCCGGTGCGAGCTCCGGCTAGACCGAGCCTTTCCAGAGCCAGGTACCCCGACGCGGACGGACCGAGCCTCCCCAGAGCCAGATACCTGGACGCCGGCCGACCGGACCTCCCCAGAGCCAGGTACCCCGACGCGGATTGGCCAAGCCTTCCCCAAGCAAGGTACCCCGACGTAGACTGGCCACCCTTGCCCCGAGCACGGTACCCCGAGGAGGAGCCCGAGCGCCCCCCTGACTGGCCACCGGAGGAGCAACCCGACCCAGACGACCCTCTGCGAACTGAGGAACCCATGGTGTGGGACCCCGCTGCCGAGCCCAGCGGGGAGCAGGTACAAATGGAGGGGGAAATGGAAAGCAGCCCGGGGGTAGCTGACCCCAGTCTAGCTACAACAGAGAGCGAACCAATGTTGGTGTGTTGCGGTCAGGACCCCGCCAACACAGCGGCAGACTGACTGCCGCTCTTAGGGCCCCGGGCTGGGACACAGTGGAGTGGGTGGGCCTGTGTCCCCCCTGCCACCCCACTTAACGGGTGGCAGCTTCCCCCTCCAGCCAGCGCTCTGACACCGCTACGGAACTATTGGTTGCTGCCCTGAACTATTGTTTGTTGCCCCGCCCTGACTAAGGGCCTGGGGCGTCCCGAGTTTGTCCGTGCTCAGCTCCTGATACCCAGACCTGAGCCCACCCCCCTTGAACTATTGTTTGTTGCCCTGCCCTGACTGAGGGCCAGGGCCTACTAACTCTGTTTGGGGCTCAGCCTGCAGGAAGGTCCTGAGCCCCTGAACTATTATTTGTTGCCCCGCCCTGATTGAGGGCCTGGGCCTACTAACTCTGCTTGGGGCTCAGCCTGCAGGAAGGTCCTGAGCCCCTGAACTATTATTTGTTGCCCCGCCCTGACTGAGGGCCTGGGCCTACTAACTCTGTTTGGGGCTCAGCCTGCAGGAAGGTTCTGAGCCCCTGGACTATTGTTTGTTGCCCCGCCCTGATTGAGGGCCGGGCCTGAACCCCTGACTTTACTGCTCAGCCTGAAGGAAGGTTCTGAGCCCCCTGGACTATTGGGGGTTGCCCTCCCCTGAATAAGGGCCTGGGACGTCCTGAGCTTGTCAGGGCTCAGCTCCTGATCCACGGTGCTGAGCGCCCGAACTATTGTTTATTGCCCCGCCCTGAGCTAGCGCGGGGGGGCTTGACTGACTTTGTAATCCCCAGCTCCGGCAGTGAGGACCGGAGCCCGGGCCTGAGTTACTGCCGGACCCTGACGGAGAGCAGGAGCTCATTGCAGAGGCCGTGTACCTTTGGCCTAGCCCCTGCCAGAGGGGCGAAACCCTGAGACCGATCCAGGCCGTGTAGTGAGCCGGCCTGGCCCCCGACGGCCCCTGAGAGGGCCCGACCCCCGCACCGGACGTTTACACCTGGCGATACATAGCAAGTCCATGAGATGGAGTAAGCAGGAAAATACTAGTTCTCCCACCTTTTTTCTTCTCCTACCCTCAATCCCCTTTCCTCCCATGTCCCTCTAGGTCCTTGCACATCACATCTTTATCCCTCCGCTCCCCACACAAGTTTATGAAGAATTAGGGGAAATAACTTTTGTTTAAGTGAACATTTGTGCTTTTACTAATATCCTTCATTTTCTGTCAAACAAAAACTGGGGTGGGGGGCACTGAAAGCACAAGTTCCTAGAAAGAGAGAAATGAACAGAAGTTATGAAACTCAGTCATGGACTGTGGACATCCAAATGGTTACGTTTAGCAGAAAGTTGGGATATGAAGGCTGAGTATTTCCATATACTGCATTATGAATGCAGGAGATTTTCAAGGGGTAGTTACTGTGGGCTTGATTCTGCCTTCACTCCATATTGCCATGTAACTTATTACACAAGTCTTATTAATTTGAAGTAATGTGTTTATCCAATGTATTATAATACATCTTGTTTGTTAAATATGTGTAGATCTGGAATCTTTCAGACCTAATAATCTGGAATCAAAATATCCCATTTGAACAAGATCTTTGTGCAGAATTCAGAAGATACATGCTTTTTTCCTAGAAAATCCTGTACTGGATATTTATTCCTGAACTCCAATCTATGTTGTTTACTATAAAAATAATTTATTTTTTAGCTGACAGGTAACATTCCTCATTTTATGGTAAGAATTGTTGCTAGCAAAAACACTAATAGATGAAGTCAGGATAAATAAATAAACAATACTTGAGACAAACGGGCCCTGATCCTGCAACATTTATTCACAGGCTGAACTTTGCTATTATGATTAGTCCCATTGAAATCTATGATGTACTAAAAGCACTGGCCCCTCTGCTTGAGCTAAAGAGAATTTCTACTACCTATTAGCAGCATAGGGCCTAGTATTCAGTTACGAAGCTTAGACTCTGTCCATTAGAGGGCAGTGACTAAATATCAGCCAGTTCATTACAATCTCAAACTCATGAAAAATACAAGGGATGGATGCTGATATAATCTTTCCCCTTCATTTATATTGTTTTGACTTTTGGTTAATAAAGACAGGAAAATGTCTTACCTTACCCGAACATTTCCTTTCTTCTAGTGGGAAAGGAAAGATTCATTACAATGGTCTTACTTCTGCTTGCAGCTCCGCAGAGGCAGAAACCAGACCTGTCAATCAAGGCAGCCTGGGCATAGGTACACCCCTGAAAAACCCAGCCAGCCAGTTCTGCAAAGCTCCTTCATACAGTGAAATCCTTTAAAGTTTAGTTTACAGGTTTTTAGGTAAAACAAGAAAGTCATATAAACACTTCCTCCTGCAGAACAACTTCAAATACTACACCAGCATCTGGAGGATCTCTCGCTATACTGTGCTCACAAAGAAAATGGAGGAGACTGAAGGTTTAAGCCTCCCACAGAACTATAATCCTTGTGCCAGATGGATTGGATCTGCGGACTTTCTGGTTAGAAGAAAGGATATTTTCAGGTAAGGCAAGATAAATATTGCTATTCATCTTTGCAGGGAAAGTTCACAGATCCACTTCAAAGGGATGTCCAAGAGCAGAGTATCCCTGGGGAGGAAAACAAAGGATAAATGAGGAAATAAATAGATGAATGAGACGAATCTATTTATTTAATCAGTTGCTGCGGAATCATAGTATGCAGATCCCTCTCTCCAGTGAAAGGACTGAGGAGACCTGTATGGTTAGCTTGTAAAACTTACTGACGATGTGAAAAACATGACCAGATCACCAGCCTACATCTCTCTTTATACGTTGGCTATGAACCTTCAGAACAGGAGGCTTCCATGGCTGTGAACGAATAAACACAAATGACTGTATGGGAAAAGGGCTTTGAAAACTTCTGAAATGTACTAATAGTTATCTAATAATTGATGCCTTAACAGCTTTTTTAAAAAAATTGATGATGGGGTTACAGGCCAGCAGAGCTACACATTTTTTTGAACTGGATACTGCATTCACTGTTGATTTTTAGAGCTCTCCTGACATCAAGAGTATGAGTTGTGGAGTTTTGTTTTAAAGGGTTTTGCTTGTGGAAGGGATGGAAATTTCTTGTTACCATGTTTATTTTAGTAATCAAGGCTGTGTGAAACCTTGGCACAACTTTGCTTTAATAAGAGGTGCAGTGCTGCTGTTCCCCAATAAGACCTTTACATCTAAAAATGCTCCTTGCTGAAGAAAAGGATGACCATCTTGAAAACACAGAAAATGTATGGGCTCTTCTGCCAAGATGCTTAGTTAGAGTGTTTAATGGTTCCCAGCAGGGAGTTCTCACTGGTGTGGATTTGAGAAGTGCAGCAGCTCTTAAGACATTTTCTTGCATCTGGATGAGAAAATAATCCTGCTGACACTTGCTGTGTTTAGTGAATTGGAAATGGCTAAATGGGTTTCAGTCTGAGGTTTTAGGCCCATTTTAAGATTTCACTGTAAGAAGTCCAAAACTAAAGAAATGGTTTACCTTTGCATTGACTGGATCAATCCATGCTAGTAATTTGATGTGTCATACATATAGCTCACACCTTGGAAGCTGCCCTCTTTGTGGAATACTTTCTCAAGACTAAAAAATAAAATAGTGTTATAAACCCACAGGCATATGCTATATTAGCTAATACCTTTTACACATTGTATAGTTAGATTTAATTTTTGTAAGTTGAGGTGTAGAATTTTGTCCTTGAGAGTAGGCCTTTTTGTAGACAAGGCATAACTGAGCAGTGGTTGCCAACTGAATTGGACATGAAGACCAGAACTTCCTTGGACAATGTGGGGACACTGGGCTCCCCTTTTATTTTTTTTAAATTATTATGACCCCGGAGAACATTGTAACAGAAAAAGACAGTCATGCTTTTGGCCACAAGATAGAGTGCACGATCGTAGCTATGCCATATTAATCTCTTTTCTGGAATGAGACCTTTGGTTTCTTTGCTGAATTCTGGATGCAAATAGATCCATTCAAAGGTGGGTGACTTGGGACCTGCTGTCCACTTGAAGACCTTTGGCTGTATACTCTGCTTTCCTAGACTTGTTGTTTGCTTTCTTAGCCAACTGCTATGATTTTTTTCCTCTTTATGAGCAGAGCTTGATAACATAGAAGGTCTTTTCCCCTCCCTTCCTTTTTGTCCAGGAGAAAAGATATTAGATGCTCATAACCAGGCTAAGGATCTGGTATTACCTTTTTTATTTATGAAAGCCACTTCTGAAGTGATGCGAGACATCACCAATACATCCTGGCTGATCAGGACTGGAGTTACAGCTCTTAGGGCTTAATTGCTTGAGCTTGAACAACTGATATTGTGGTTTGAGGTCTGTTCTTCCATTAGCCTTGGATGAAATGTTCCCCAAAGGAGTTTTCCTGCTTTTGAAGCTGGTATAGATTTTCTCCACCAATCCCCTCTCGTTCCAACATACTGTGGCCTTTTGAGTACCTCCTGACAATGAGACAAGGGAGGACAGGAATGATGGGTTCTGTGGGTTCGAGAAATTAAGTTCTGGAGTAGGTGTGTGGAATCTCACTCACAGCAGTATTTTGGAGAAAGAGTCTTTCTGATCCAAGAAATCAGAGCCCTGATAGATGAGAATGAATGACACTATGCCTGGTGGCCACCAGCTTCTGAATCCTGTCCTCTCATACAAACTCCTGGGGAGGTTATCTGTGACAACTCCCCGGAAGTAATATTGACTATGTGACATCATTCAGCTCTTGGTAGTGATAACAAATCTGTGTGGTTCCAGAAAATAATCTGAACCATTTGACAGCTGTTTTATGGGCCCTTTTCCAAGAAGGGCACTCAAATGAGCAGGTTGTTTTAGCATGGGTATACATGAACCTTTTTCTGCTTAAATCCAACAAAATGTTAATTAGCACTTAAAGAGGCAGCGAGGCCAAAAGACAAAGCAGGAAACTGGTAATGTAGTCTGTTGCATGAGAAGCTGAGATATCAGTCAGTCTTGGTTTTGCATTTGATTCTAAGGTGTAAAGGTAACCCACACACCTCCTGGGTGTAGTGTTATGTCCCTTCTAGTGGCACCGAGACCATTTAGAGGTGAATTAGTCTGCTCTCACCTTAGCTAAGAGCCTGTGGCTTTTAGCTCATGTTGTAGAGGCTCACGCACTAAACTTCAGAGGTCCCAGGTTTGATCCTTCTGCCAACGACTGGGGTCTTTCAGTGTTACATAAGCCAGACTGGATGTTTCTGCCAAAGATTTATTCTTATGATATAGTATTTAACCATCACTTCAAAATTTCCTATCACTTTGGGGAACCACACCACACGGAATCAGTGTGCACTCATGCTTGCTTGAAAGATGCAGAGGGTTTTCCTGCTGTATCGGCTCTGTCTCTCATGCTACTTGGTGTATTCAATCAGCGAGTTGGATATCCCTCTTGTAATTTTCTTAGAGTTGGTCTATAGTGAGAGAGTTACTGAGCAAGAAGCTGGGATGTAAATCTACAGCGTTGTAGCATGCTGCATGCTAACTGACTATGTGGACCTTGCTACTGCACACTAAAAGTTTGGTGGTGCTCTTTAGTCGCACATAACTATGTACATGATCTTTGTTGTAGAAAATCCTCTCATCCTTTGCTGCATTTCTGTCATTTTTATGGCTTCCATATATTTAGGGGAAAATATTCCTTTGAGTCACGTTTCACTTTGTATGCCAGCTTCAAAATGAAGAAAAAGGACTTATTGGTATTTTGACTAGAAAAGTATATTATTTTATTGTCGAAAGTTCACTAGAGCCACCATAGCTCAAGGTTGTTAGTGGTTCCCTTAGAAAAATTTGTTTTCATTGATATATAACTCAAGTGTAAAAATTTACACAAAGGTTGAAATCTGTCATACAAGGCCCTGTTTTGGTTGTTTCTTTAAAAGATTATTTTAAAACCAACATATATAATATGTTGTAATCAGGCACAGACTTACCCCTGTGGTGCCTCCTGCTGGTCATCTCAGGAATTAGCTCACCAGTCATCAGAGCACCCTCTGCAGGCCAGGTATCCTGCCTGTCATTGGCCCCCCGTGTCCCTCCCAGACCCCGGTGTCGTTGGCTTGGGTGCTGCCCCCCTGGCAGTACCCCACTCTCTTTCTGGGTCTCCCCACCCAAGGGAACCCCCACCCCCTAGCCCCACCTTGCCTCAGTGTAAGGCTACTGCCAGTCACCAACTAGCCCCCATTCCCTGGGGCAGACTGCAGTGTATGCCACTCATCACTGGCAAGGGGGGGTTTGGCCTGCTGCCTTCTTCCACCCTCAGTACCTCTATGGGCCTAGAACCAGGCCCTACAGCCTGGGGAGTCATCAGCCTGGAGCCCCTGCTCCTCTGGCTTTTCCCCAGCCCTACCTCACTCCCAGGTACCTCTCAACCTTCCCCAGCAGCCAGGCCTGTCTCCCTCCACAACTAGAGGAGAGACTGCTGAGCTTCTGGCTGCCCTGGCCTTCTTAGAAGGCCTGGTTAGTCTGTTTGGGGCATGGCCCCAGCTGCAGCCACTTCCCCCAATCAGCTGGGGTTTTGCTCCTTTCCCCAGCCCCAGCCCTCTGCAGGGCTTTTCCATCCCCTTCAGGGCTAGAGGGGGTGCTCACCCCACTACATATGTACATCCCAGGGTTTTCTGCTCGGTGTCCCCGTCAGGTTCCCTTCTTTTGACCCTTTGACCACACTCCTGTCCCTGTTATTTCATTAGTTGTCCCCCAAAATCAGTTGATTTTAGGTCCTGTAGATCCGCCTCTTAGGCTGGGGACGGGGCTCCTTTAACAGTGGGCGGGCTTCCACCCGCCCACTTCCTGGAACCCAATAGGTATATATGTACATCCATTTAATGTGACAGGAGTGTTTAGCAATTTTGCATGCACTTTTTTTTCAGATCTGAACCTTAGAAATGGATTTATTGTGAAGTTACATTTCTCAGTCTCCGATATGGGCTATGCTCTGTTGGTCATTAAGTGAGCTATGCAAAATGTTCAGCTTGAACAGTAAATGTACTGTATTAACCTTTGCTTTGAGTTTGATCCAAGTTTGTAAAGAAGTTCATTAGAACTTTTTTATTATTATGAATGTATTGATTTTTTAAAATTCTGATTTAAAAACTACTGCAAACACTTTACAAAAAGACATTCCTATATTGATCCTCTAATCACCCCATTTTCAGCACCTCCCTAACTTTTGTCCATGTACTATCTGCCAAAGCTTACAAGGAATTGTTCCTTCTCCCAATACTGTCTAAGGTGCATTTCACATTTGAGTGAGTTTCACTGGGAAGGAGCAAGTTACCCGATGCTACTTCTGTGTCTTAAAATGGTTGATGTTTTCTCTTAGCTCCTATACATATGACTCTGGCAAATAGGGACCTAATAGATTATTACTTTGTTATTCCCCAAGCCCAGATCATACACTGTAGATTTATGCACAATGGAGACTCTACTTGAGTTGCTTTCCTCTTCCTTCCACAAGGAAGAGAAGCTCAGCTATCTGCAGGCACATTCCCACTCTCAGGAAACTTGTTCATGAATAGAGGTTGGAGAGGATGAAAATTCATCTGGTACTTTTCCTTTGACTTCCATCTTGTGTCAGAAATCCTTTTGGTGGACTGTTGGTGTTTTGCTCCTTCTGCTAGTTCCCTACTTCTCAAGTAAATGCACCAGAAGAGTTTTGGGTTTGCCTTTGGGTTCAGTTGTATTCTTTCCTGTGGTTAATTTTCTTTCTGGTAATGCTCTATCCTGTCTCAGTTTTGTCTTTACATACAGTGCAGCAGGCAAATAGCAATTTCTTGTTAAAGTATTTTGACATCAGTGATCCTAATGTGTTTACAAGGCATTTGTTACCATTCATCCCACCCTCTTGGCAGCCAGTAGTTTCCATGAACTCTGCCTCTTGTTCTTCTGATGCTCGGGTGTTCTTTGTTTGATTAGAAAATATCTCAGCAGCCATGAAGTTTAAGGGGACACGTGATACCAGTGCCTCTTCAGGGCTAAGAGGGACAGAGAACTTTTTTATAAAAAGACGTCATTTACAGCGTTCGTTATACCAACCTTTGTCATGTCTGTTTGGGTTTTGACTGTATTTTTGAGAGGCATATTTAGTAGTGACTCTTGCACTTCTGGCAATCTTTTGGTGTTTTCATCAGTCTAGGCAAAAGCATCTATGACAGAAGTGCTAGTTGTTTTTAAACTGCACTTGTAAAATAGAGTTCTTTTAATCCAATCTGATATACATATTATAGCTTCACCCAAAACAGAAATGCAGCCACCTCTGAAGCATAAATCCAGCAACCTTTAATGACACACAATGCCATTTTGTGATGGGGTGTACCTGGCCTTCATAGCTCCCTATCGGAGGCCCCCATGGTCCTATGGGGATCTGCCCCAAGAAGCAGTGAAGTGACAGGAAAGGAGCAGCAAAGGTGGGTTCTCCAGGCCTGCCTAGAGAGGCTTCATGGAAGCAGCCAATCAGAGCCTATTGGGCTCAGATAAAAGAAGCTGCAAGGCTTTGGCAGGTCAGTTTCTGTCTGGGACCAGAGAAGTGAAGAAGGGTGCTCCTCTCTGATCTGGAGATAGAGAAGAACCTGAGGATGCTAGCTCAGATAGGGCCAGAAACAAAAGGGGTCTGGTATAAAGAAACCCTGGGAAGTAACAGCAATGGATTGGAATAAGCAGTACATGGCTGCTGTGGATAGGGTCTTTGGGTTAGAACTTGGAGTAGTGGGTAGGCCTAGGTTCCCCTACAGGCCACAGGTAAAGAAGAGGACAGGCCTTATTTTGGAGCCAGAACAAAGGACTGAATTTAAAAGACCCAGAGCCAGGGCAGAAGCCCTTTGTGAGGCCAAATAGACTGTTAGTTATTGGGCTCCTTAACACCTTAGAGGGGGTTAATTTGGACTTTGTGACTTGGCCAGAGGGCCAAGCCATTGAAAATCTGCCCAGGTCAGCTGGCAGCCTGCAGGGCCAGTGGGGAGAAAGGACTGTGGTACCATACCCAGCTTCTAGGAAGCACTCAAGGGGTGAGTGCCCCCATCATACATACTCAAAGAGAAAATGTAGATAGGCAAAAGGTAATAACCTCTGTGGTCTGTGCTCATTCCAATTTGGTTTAATACCTCTGTTCTGCTCTGAGAAAAGTGCTGTAAGATCCTCAATGACCACAAGTCATTAAAGGAAATGACTAGGAAGTAATTTTGTTTATAAACTTAGTTTAAAAAAGAAGCCTAGCTAAACAGTACTTAAAATGGCCAGAGTTAAGTCTCTGTTAATTGTGTACTGGCCACATGCAAGAGGAGTGAGTATCAGCAACCCACTTCCCAGCCAGATGCATGGCAATAAGTGCCTGAGAAATACCTGAGTGAGAGAGATTGCCCTATTGGGAATACATGAGAGTACATGGAAAGTAATACAAAAGAGCAGCCCATATCATTCTTATTGATGCATAGTGAATTTGGAGGTTAGCGTCAGGCTACCTAAGGGGAAAGAATTTCACTGTGAATACTTAATGTTTTGAATCATGGCCTTATCCACGAACTGCAATCATGTTACAGAAACTGACATTGCTATGATAAATTAAATATAGTATATTTCTAACAGCATGTAAATTACACACAAGCAGGTGCTCATATGCTACAGGGAATAGTGCAGCAGGAACTAAGGGGCATTTTAAAGAATAAAGGCATTTTTTCAGTAAGAAGTAACTAAAATAATGATGTAACAGTCTATGAGTACAGTTTGGCTTAATTTTAGAAACTCAGATGTATTATTTACTCCAATACTACCGATAAAGTATCAGTCAGGATTGGAGCCTTATGATACTAGCTTCTGTCCTCAAAGGCTCATGTTCAAATGCATTTTTTTAATACTGTCATGGATCTTTTCTTTCAATGGAAGGGGTGTGTGTGTGTGTGTGTGTACGTATATGATATACAGGAAATAGAAAACTTACATAAAAGAACAGAAAGCTTGAGTTCAAATATGCAAATAGGAAAGATTCTGTTTGTACATAATACCCACAAAAGGGTTGTGTCATCACAGCTGGAATCATGCATGGAAGCTCTTGCCCAACGTAATCATAGCATCTACTGTTAGTTCATTTAAGTTCCAGCTGCTCATGTTACAGAGAACATGGACACCTATGTCCTTTGCTGGTGCTCATTCATCCTTCCTCTCCTTGTTTATGCTAAATTTTATACTTCAGACAGGAAGAGAGGGGAAAACGGGTGGAAAGAAACAAGTTACAACATTAACATTAAATAAATATTAAATAAACATTAACCTGTGCATCAGGAAACTGATGTTTGCCTTACAATATTAAAGTCACTGCTTTAAAAGAAATAATATCACCTTGCACTTTTTATGAGATGATCTCAAAAACTTTGCAGCGATTAATGAGTTAAGCATCACAACTCCTTTTGAAGTAGGTCAGTTTTGTTTCTATTTTAGTTGTAGGAGTTGTGACAAAGTTCTTCCTCTATCTTTGTGGGTCCTGCGCTTATTGGCGGATTTTCTTGTCTCAGAGATTCACCATGTGGGTTGGAGAACAGCCCAGAGACCTTCCCCTCTGGAAGAATCCACAGTCCAGGTCAATTGGGAGGTTTGGGGGGAACCCGGGCCCACCCTCTACTCTGGGTTCCAGCCCAGGGCCCTGTGGACTGCAGCTGTCTATAGTGCCTCCTGTAACAGCTGCATGACAGCTACAACTCCCTGGGCTACTTCCCCATGGCCTCCTCCAAACACCTTCCTTATTCTCACCACAGGACCTTCCTCCTGGTGTCTGATAACGCTTGTGCTCCTCAGTCTTCCAGCAGCACACCCTCTCACTCTCCCTCTCAGCACACCCTCTCCCTCTCAGAGTCACATATCTCTCCCCTCTGCTCAATGCCAAGGGGTTGGGCAGCTTGGGATGCCAGACAGTGCACACGTGACAAGCCATCAGCGTTGTCATGACAGCTCCCTGCTCTGTGATGCACACAGAACTGGAAATGTTGGAGGGATAAGAACCATCTGGTCACCCTTGTGTTCTTCTCCTTGTTCCGCTGCATCCATTGAAGAGGGGCATGGTCGGTCACGAGGACAAATCTGCACCCAAGCAGGTAGTAGCGCAATGTTTCCATGGCCCATTTTACAGCGATGCATTCTCTCTCCACCACTGCATATTTTTGTTCCCTTGGAAGGAGTTTCCGACTGAGGTATAGAATTGGGTGTTCCTTCTTCCCGACCATCTGTGATAGAACGGCCCCCAACCCTACTTCCGATGCATCCGTCTGCAGGATAAACTCCTTGGTGAAATCAGGGGCTATCAGTACAGGGTTACTGCAGAGGACAGTCCATAGGTCTGTGAATGCTTCCTCTGCTACGTCAGACCATCTCACCAGATCAGGTCCACGGGCTTTCACTAGGTCTGTCAGGGGACTTGCCTTTGTGGCAAAGTGGGGGATAAATCATCGGTAATACCCCACCCCACCACACCTAGGAACGCCCAGACTTGTTTCTTGCGATTTGGTCGGGGCCAATTTTGGATGGCCTCTAACTTGTTCACTTGGGGTTTTACCAGAACTTTTCCCACAATGTAGCCAAGATATCTGGCCTCTGTAAACCTTACAGCGCACTTGGCAGGGTTTGCTGTAAGGCCAACTCGCCTGAAGGTATCGAGGACTGCCTCCACCTTCTCCAGGGGTGGGTTTCCCAGTCTGGGGTATGAATGACCACATCGTCCAAGTAGGCAGCAGCATAACTGTTATGCGGGCGTAATAGCTTGTCCTTGAGGCGCTGGAAGGTAGCTGGGGCCCCATGTAGTCCCAAAGGGAGGACAGTATATTGAAAAAGACCCTCTGGTGTAGAGAACGCAGTCTTTTTCTTTGTGTCTTCTGCAAGGGGAATCTGCCAGTACCCCTTTGTCAAGTATAGGGTAGTCAAGTACCGGGCATTACCCAGACGGTCCACTAGCTCATCTATGCGAGGTATGAGGTACGCGTCGAACTGGGATACTTCGTTTAGTCACCGGAAGTCGTTGCAAAATCTTGTGGTGCCATCAGGTTTGGGCACCAGCACGACTGGGCTGGACCACTGACTGTGGGATTCTTTGATGATCCCCCAACTCCAGCATTTTTTTTACTTCTGCTTTTATTTCCTCCCTTTTTGCCACTGGCACCCGATAGGGCCTCATTGTTACTCTGGCCCCAGGGTTCGTGACGATGTGGTGATATGTCTCAGTTGTTCGACCTGGTTTTGTCGAGAACACATCTTGGTTCCGGAAGATCATCTCAGACACCTCATTCTTCTGGTCTGGTGTTAAATCGGGAGACACTCTCACCTGTTTGGAAGGCTTGTTTTCCTGGGTTAGGTCTTTTTGGACCGTTGTGCATGCCAGGGTTTCAGAAGGTTAATGTGATAAATCTGTCCTTGTTTTCTGCGTCCTGGCTGCCGCACCTTGTAGGTTACTTCCCCCACGGGTTCAACCACCTCGTAGGGCCCCTGCCATTGGGCCAGAAGCTTGCTTTCTGCCGTGGGTACCAACACCATAACCCGATCCCCTGGTTGGAACTGTCGCATTTTTGCCTGGCGATTGTAATGGGTTCGCTGGGCCTCCTGTGCCTTCTCCAAATGTTCCCGTACAATAGGGGTAACCCGGGCTATCTGGTCTCGCATCTGCATTACATGCTCTATTATATTTCTCCCCTCATTGGGTTCCTCTTCCCAGATCTCTTTGGCGATATCTAGTATGCCACGGGGGTGACGCCCGTATCATAACTCGAAGGGGGAAAACCCAGTTGAGGCCTGTGGTACCTCCAGGATAGTGAACATAAGGTAGGGTAGTAGGGTGTCCCAATCCTTCCCGTCCCGACTTACCACCTTCCTTATCATAGCCTTGAGGGTTCGGTTAAACCTTTCTACCAACCCATCAGTCTGCGGATGGTAGACTGAAGTTCTCAGGGTATGTATATGGAGCAGCGTACAGAGGTCCTTCATGAGCTTCGACATAAATGAGGTTCCTTGTTCAGTTAATATCTCCTTCAGTAGCTCCATTTGGGCAAAGAGCCCCACCAGCTCTTTGGCTATAGTTTTAGAGGCTGTGTTCCGCAGGGGGACGGCTTCTGGGTAGCGAGTAGCATAGTCCAAAACAACAAGTATATATTGGTGGCCCCGAGCCGTCTTCTTCAGGGGTTCCATTAGGTCCAGGGCTATTCGCTCGAAGGGGACCTCTATGATGGGAAGGGGTACTAAAGGTGCCCTCAATGGGGACGGGGACTGTGCAGCTGACACTCCGGGCAGGAGGCACAGTACCTCCCCACTTCTTCATGTACTCCAGGCCAGAAGAACCGTCGTAGGACTCGTGCCAGGGTCTTCTCTACCCCCAAATGCCCCCCCAAAAGATGACTGTGAGCAAGACTTAATACAGCGTTCTGGTGTTTTTGAGGTACTAGGATCTGCTGTACCTTCTGCCCCTGTACTGGTGCAACCCGGTATAAGAGATCCTTCTTCATTATGAAGTAGGGTCCTAGTCCCTGGGTTTTTCCTTCTACGGGGACCCCATCTATTTCAGTCACCTCCTTCCTAATGTTGTCATACCTTGGGTCTTCTGCCTGGTCCCGTCCAAAATTCTCTCTCCCGGGGCTAATCTGCCCAAGATCTAGGGGCCCAGTCTCTGTTGCCTCTACTGGTTCAAAGCATTAGGGTGAGGGTCAGACTCAGGTGCTTCTCCCTCCTGTGTGGCCTCCTTTTCAGCTGCGTGGGTCCGCCTACCTACAAGAGCGACCCTCTGGCTTTGGGTCAGTATTCGGGTTCCCAAGGCCTTAGCTGCCCTTCTTTCCCTTTTTGTCTTTCTACCCTGTCTGGGAGTGGAGAACAAATCTGGGGATATTTCAGAGAAGATTGGGGGTTGACAGTCTGCTGTGGATGCCTCACCAATTTTAGGGTCCCCATCTTTCTCCAATCCCCCTACTGGGAGTAAGTTTCCAAACCCTGGGAAGTCCCTCCCTATGAGCACTGGGTATGGGAGTTTAGGGACTACACCTGCTGCTACCTCAGTAGTGTTCCTTTGGATCTCGATTTTTACTGGGATGGTGGGGTAGTAACTAACTGTCCCATGGACACATGTTATCACCGTACGTTTAGCCTGTAGCAGCTGACTATGCTTCACGAGCTTCCATGAGATAAGCGTGATAGCACTCCCCGAATCAACCAGTGCCGTGGTCCCTACCCCATTTAGTTTCACTGGTCTGGTATACATATGTGGGGTTAGTGAGACCCCCACAAGGTGGATTAGGGAGCATGGATCTGCCCAGTTCCCCAGGTTCCACTGCATAGGCTCCTCAGCACTGGGACACTGTGCAGCTATGTGACCCCACTCCCCACAGGCATAACATCTGTATGGAGCCCTAGGCGTGCCCCAGTCTCTTGGTTTGGGCAGGCTAACATGACAATCCTCTTCTCCCTCAGTGCTCCGACTCTTTGTGGCCTCTAATGGACCTTCAGCCTCTCTCTTTTTCCACCTGGGCCCTCCTGGTGGCCCAGTCACCCGACCTTTAGGGCTTGGTGCTGTTAGTTTAACCAAGGATGCCTCTTCCTTAACTGGTCAGGTCAGCTCCCTCGCTGTCCTTCGCCTCTCTACCAGGGCAACAACCTCGTCATAGGTGGCGGGTTCGTTCTGGCTTACCCAGGCACAAAGGTCTGACGGTAATCCCCTCATGTATCGGTCGATGACCAGAATGTCTAATATCTCTTCCGGACTCCAGGACTCTGTTTGCAACCACTTTTGTGTGAGATGGATGAGGTTATACAATTGGGACCGCGGGGTTTTGTCTTCCTGGTACCCCCAACCGTGATACCTCTGGGCCCGCACTGCAGTCGTTACTCCAGATCTGGCCAGGATCTCTGCTTTCAGCTGCGGGTAGTCTGCTGCAGCCTCTTCAGGCAGATCATGGTAGGCCTTCTGGGCCTCCCCACACAGGAATGGGGCAAGGATGCCAGACCACTGATCTCGAGGCCAGGCCTCCCTTAGGGCTGTCCTCTCGAAGGCCAGAAGGTATGCCTCTACATCATCCTCCTGCGTCATTTTCTGCAGCCAATGGCTGGCCCGTATGAGCCACGTCCCATCATGGCCGCGGTTCAGCTCTGTAAGGGTCTTTACCTGGTTTACCAGTTCCTGCAACATAGCTCGGTCTTGGGCAGCCTGGTCCATCAGCAGGTGATTAGTCTCTTGCTGCAGCTGCACTGCCTCCTGTTGAGCAGCTGCCTGGACACTGGTAGCCTCCTGCTGGGCCACTGTGGCTTGTATTAGTGCCCGCACTACGTCATCCATTGTGATGAAAAAAATAAATAAACCCTCTCCTTTTTTTTTTTTTTTTTAAATCACGCTCCTTCTTCCGCCGCACTGTGCACCCCAAGATCCCACTGCTGACACCAGTGTAACAAAGTTCCTCCTCTATCTTGGTGGGTCCTGTGCTTATTGGTGGATTTTCTTGTCTGAGAGATTCACCATGTGAGTTGGGGAACAGCCCAGAGACCTTCCCCTCTGGAAGAACCCACAGTCCAGGTCAATTGAGAGGTTTGAGGGGAACCAGGGCCCACCCTCTACTCCGGGTTCCAGCCCAGGGCCCTGTGGACTGCAGCTGTCTATAGTGCCTCCTGTAACAGCTGCATGACAGCTACAACTCCCTGGGCTACTTCCCCATGGCCTCCTCCAAACACCTTCCTTATTCTCACCACAGGACCTTCCTCCTGGTGTCTGATAATGTTTGTGCTCCTCAGTCCTCCAGCAGCACACCCTCCCTCTCAGCTCCTTGCACCTCTTGCTCCCAGCTCCTCACACTCGCACCACAAACTGAAGTGAGCTCCTTTTGAAAACCCAGGTGCCCTGATTAGCCTGCCTTAATTGATTCTAGCAGCTTCTTCTTAAATGGCTCCAGGTGTCCTAATTAGCCTGCTTGCCTTAACTGGTTCTAGAAGGTTCCTGATTACTCTAGTGCAGCTCCTGCTCTGGTCACCCAGGGAACAGAAAACTACTCATTCAGTGACCAGTATATTTGCCCTCTACCAGACTCCTATTCCCCACTGGTCTGGGTCTGTCACAGAATGCTGAAGCATAGACAATCTAAGTGACTTGCCCAAGTTCGCATGGGAATGTTGTGTCAGAGCAGGATATATATCCAGGTCTCTTGACTCCCAGGCTTGTGCTACAACTGCAAAACCATCCTTTCTTTATTGAAAGGTGGCATGTTCCTCAGAGGGAACTGTGTGTTCCTACATGTGATAAGCTCCATTATTTAAATGTCTGAGACTTAAGTATTTTAATTTTGATCTAAAAATCCAGCTTCATCCCAAAGGGTGCCTATCCAAAATTCTGGGTGCCACTGATGTACATTTAAAAACAGTATAATAGATGATTTGTGTCATCAAACCTCCTAAGCATCAGCCCTTCTCTTTCCCTTCACATTCCATCTCATTTAATCACCACTCAGCAGGCCAACATAACTGAAATATCCCACATACCGCCACATGTTCCCACCATGCAAACCCATCTCAGTCCTCTGCCAGATGCACAGAAATCTATTCTTAATTTACATGACTGAGATACATAAAGTAACAGGTGAAAATGGATTTGCATGCACAAAATTGCAGGAACAACTGACAGATTACTTTGAAAATTTGGCATGAAAAAGCCATTTAGCTCAACATAACTTGCCCTTTTTTGGTTTATCTTATTTTCACTTTCCTGTTTCTTCTCCTCTCACTGACTCTGCAATAGCCTTAAGAAGGAGGCTGGACAGTGGGGATCTTGAGCATCACAGGCACATTTCTCAAAGGCAATAGTTGAATGATCTGACACCGACTCTGTTTAAGGCTAAATTGTGCATATTTATCCTTCGCTGAAAAGGATCATTAGATTAGACCCCGTGTTCATATGAAATCGATAGTAACATGTGCAATGAGCCTATTCCGTCTTTTATGACATTATGGAACCAAGCATTTTACACATAAATAGGGCAAACTGTCATGCAGAATGCTGCTCTTTGAGCTGAGGAACATGCACCATAAATCAGGATTTGTGTGCATAATTACAAGAGATCAGAACACATCCCAAGGGTATTTTTAGCACTGTAAAATGTTTGTTAGACCTGCATTCTTAAAGAACATTATCCTTCCCATTTCTTCACTCTTATGTACCAGACACTTTTGTCTACTGGATTACATGACACAAGAGTAGTGTGGTAAATTACAACTGTGTCAGTATACTATATTTAATTGCAAAATCGCAGTTTAATACTTCTTCTGATTAAATTGTGCAAAGTCTCCAAATTAATAGTCTGCAAATGTCTTAAGAGTCGAGCATTTTCTTAGTTAACATTTGTATTTGAGTATCAAAAGTTTGCCCTTGCTATTCTTCCTGGAATAGTTTGACCTGTATGAGTGATTGGCAGCGGGGAAGTGGTAAAGAGCAGTACAATTTTTACCATAGTTGGGTATCTCCTATATTTGAAAGCACCCTCAGTTTTCCAAACTGCTTTAGCAATCCAAATTTGCACACTATATATGCTGTCCGGGAGGGTCCTTTGCACAGGGCTGATCTACCAGTATTAAGTTTAAATCCTGATTTTTAGGGCTCAGATGGATATGAATTTGACTGTATTATTATTTATTATAATCATACCTAGTATTTTTCAACAGAGTGTCTGAAATTGGAATAGTTGGTGCAGTAGAAAGAGAGAATGGAAGAATAGAGGCAATGCAGCTGTTTTCCTCTGCCTTTTGGGATGATGGGTGACCATCTGTCCCGTTTTGGCTGGGTCAGTCCCCCTTTTTCAGCTCTGTTGTGTCTGTCCCGACTTTTTCACTAAAACTGGGCATTTGTCCCTGATTTGTGCAGGCAGCGCTGCCTTCAGGGCTGTCCCCCAGGACAGCAGCCCCCTCTCTCCGGCTGCTGCCAGGGGTCAGCTCCGAAGGCAGGCACAGCATGGGAGAAACACTGCCTTCAAATCTGTCCACGTGGGCAGTAGCCCCTGCTCTCCAGCTGCAAGGCAGAGCAGAGAGCGGCAGCTGCTGCCGGGGATCAGTTCTGAAGGCAGTGCTGCCTACCAGCAGCATGATCAGAGAAATTTGCTGCTGGCAGACAGCGCTGCTTTCAAACCTACCCACCCCGGGCAGCAGCCCATGCTCTCCTGCTGGACACTACAGGTAGTTCTTATGTCTGGGTTGGAACAGCTGTCCACTGCTTGCAGCACAGGATAGTGAGACGTTTATGTAAAGGATTATGCCTCAGAGATGTATAATCCCTTTCCAAGCAGCCTGGTGTTCTGGTAAAATGAGTGTGCTGCACACATTAGAATGGTGCACTCCCCCCTGAGTTCAGTGACTGGTCTTCGAGCAGGATGCACAAAGACTAGGTTGAGCGGAGAGCTGTGGCGGCTGCCGGAGGTCAGCTCTGTAGGCAGTGATGCCCGCCAGCAGCAGCAGAGAAATTTGGTGCTGGCAGACAGTGCTGCTTTCAGAGCTGACCCCCGGGGCAGCAGCCCCACTTGCTGACTGCAGGGCAGAGCAGAGAAGTAAGGGTGACATGGTATTGCCACCCTTGCTTCTGCACTGCCTCAGAGTCTGAGCCTTCCTCACTGTCGGGCTCAATATAGAATGGTTTGAGCAACTTGACCAGGAAGCTGTATAGAAGCACTAAATTCATTTTCCTATCAGCTCAGCGCAAGGTCAGCAGCGAGAAGGTAGGACCTCCATTTATTGATGGGCACAAAACATGGCTAGATGGATTGTCAGCATCAGCAGGGTTGAAGGATGCTGCATGCAGGTCATCCGACAGGGGTTAGTGGCAGTGCTCTAATTTGTAAATGTTGATTTTTGTTGGTTAGCTCAGTTGCAGCTGTAGGCTGAGAGGAGAGTGATGGTTTCTTCACAGCTCCAAGGTTTGCCTAGCTTGGGAGCCTGAGTGATGAGACAGTTTGAAATAGGAAGGGTTTTTAATTGCAGATTTTGTGGTAGCCAAGAGTCCCCTGGAGTCCAACAGGCTGCCTGCCATAGAGGCAGAATGCTGTTGAGTTCAGATGCTGGGCTCAGCCAGTGTTCAGAGAACGCCTTGTGAAGGAACTCTTGCAAGTCAATTGTACCAGTGTTTCACTAGCAGATTTGCCAGGCCATAGAGATCTCTGGTGTAAACCCTTTGACTTGGAGATTAACTTGGCCCATAGCAGGGAATTGATTCAGCAAAACAAGGACTGTCAGGAGCAGGGTCCCAGCCAGAGGCAGACTGACGTGTATCCAAAAAATCCCTACAAGGAGCATAGACAGTTCATTCACACACACATTCTCCTTTGTCAGGGGCTGGTTGTGTTAGAAGTAAGAGTGGCAATGCCACCATGCTACCCTTACTTCTGTGTTGCTGCTGGCAGAGGCGCTGTCTTCAGAGCTAGGCACCCCAGCAAGCAGCTGATGCTCTCCTTTGCCCAACTCTGAAAGCAGTGCTGCCACCAATCACATGATGTTGCCAGCTGATGCTTTTGTTCCTTTTGTGTGTGCAAAGGTGTGGTGTGTGTGTGTGGTGTGTGTGTTGGGGGAGGAGGGCTTGTGCATACCTGTGTCCTTAGAAGAATCAATAGTTTGTGTGGGGTCATTTTTTGCTATAAAAATGTCTAGGAAATGTCTGTGCAATTTTAATGAAGACCTCCAAAAACAGTTCAAGTTTTTCAAAAAATACACTTCAACATTGGAAAACAGCAAAACTGTATGCGAGACATGTGGAGCACATTTCTCTGTTGTCCACAGTGGTCGAAATGACATTACCCAGCAGCTTCAAAACAAGAAACACAACTGATAAAAGTAAGTGTTTAACACCAAATGTCAGGATTTTTTCTGAGGCAAGACACAGAAGCTGAACAAGTTTTTGCCAGTGAGCAAGTGTTTGCTTATCACTCAGTGCGGCATGGACACAGTTTCCAGTCTAGTGACTGTACATCACAATTAATCAGGAAACTGTATCAATCTACGTTTTCATCTGCTTACACAAAATCTGAGGCAATCGTTTGCAATGCCTTAGCCCCTTTATCCATTGAAGAAGTGCAGCATGTGTTGGACAAGTGTTCCTTTATTACACTTAGTGTGGATGCATCAAACAAAAAAGAGCAAAAACTATTTCCTGTTCTTGTAAGGTATTTTCTCCCACTGAGTGGAGATTGCCCCAAAATTATTGACTTTTTGTCTCTACCCGGAGAAACATCAGATTTGCAGTGTGCATTCATCCAGAAAGTGATTGAGAAGAACTCTCTTAGTGACAAGATTGTTGGAATATGTGCAGACAACACCAATACTAACTTTGGGGATGTCAGACATTGTGGGAAAAACAATTTGTGGCAAAAGCTCCAGGCCAACTTAGGAAAAGAGATCTTGAGTGGGCTCTACTGAGGAATATGCTGCAGTGGGAGCAAATGCAAGACAGTGTCGCTGTATGCCACACCAAAATTCACAACTGACATACGTTGGATGAGCATCGTCTCTTTGACAAGTTGTCTAGAGCAAAATAAATTGTCTCCAGTTGTCTTTCAGACTGGAACCATCAGAGAATGCCCGTCACGAAAGGTGGCAGAAGATTTTTCAAGAGATGGACTGGAATGCAGTACAATACACATATCCAGCCAAGACTGTGGAATTTGTGCTGTGCCTGCCTGGTACTACAGCGCCTGTTGAATGTGTCTTTTCAATTATGAATGATGTGTGGTCTCCTGAAAAATCACATCTGAATGTCTTCACCATGAAAACAACAAGGAGTCTGGTGGCACCTTAAAGACTAACAGATTTATTTGGGCATAAGCTTTCGTGAGTAAAAACCTCATGCATGCATCCGAAGAAGTGAGGTTTTTACTCACGAAAGCTTATGCCCAAATAAATCTGTTAGTCTTTAAGGTGCCACCAGACTCCTTGTTGTTTTTGTAGATACAGACTAACACGGCTACCCCCTGATACTTTCCACCATGAAGGTTGTCTTGTGTGTGCAAGTTAACTTTTCTTTAGACTGTATTGCAGTCTATTACAATTTGCTAAAAGACAAACAAACCCTCAGAAAAATTGTATAATCAGAGAAATACAACTGTATCAAGCAGCTTCACACCCTGAAGAATGGCAAAACTAGGAACAATACCAGTAACTACTGAGTTTTAAGTAAAATATATGAAACCATGAAATATATGAACATATATATAAAATATATGAAACTTCCTTATCATTTTTGCATACTGTAAGTAAACTTCCCTGAGCACCTCTTAGCCGCTGTCCCGTTTTCAGTTTAGGGAAATATGGTCACCCTAAAGATGGGATTACAGATCATGTATATGAGGGATGCATTCTCCTTCTCCTCTCTTCAGGAGATATGCATATAAACAACTCACCACATTTCTGGGTTGTACCTACAGTCAAAATCTCCACAGTATTAATACAGCCATGATATACTTAATGATCTTTTGAATGCTCTCTGTGTGTGTATATTCTACATTTTCAAATATATTGATTTCAATTACAGCACAGAATACAAAGTGTACACTGCTCACTTTATATTATTATTTTGATTACAAATATTTGCACTTGTAAAAATGATAAACAAAAGAATCAGTATTTTTTAATTCACCCCGTACAAGTACTGTAGTGCCATCTCTTTATTGTGAAAGTGCAACTTACAAATGTAGATTTTTTTTGTTACATAACTGCACTAAAAACAAAACAATGCAAGGCTTTAGAGCCTACAAGTCCACTCAGTCCTATTTCTCATTCAGCCAATCACTAAGACAAACAAGTTTGTTTACATTGCTGTCTACTTCTTATTTACAACATCACCAGAAAGTGAGAACAGGAATTCGCATAGGACTTTTGTAGCTGGCATTGCAAGGTGTTTACATGCCAGATATGCTAAACATTTGTATGCCCCTTCATCCTTCAGCCACCATTCCAGAGGACATGCTTCCATGCTGATGACACTTATTTAAAAAAAAAAAGCGTTAATTAAATTTGTGACTGAACTCCTTGGGGGAGAATAGTATGTCTCTTGGTCTATTTTACCCATATTCTGCCATATATTTCATGTTATAGCAGTCTCGGATGATGACCCAGCATATTCTTCATTTTAAGAACACTTTCGCTGCAGATTTGACAAAAAGCAAAGAAGGTACCAATGTGAGATTTCTAAAGATAGCTACAGCACTCGACTCAAGGTTTAAGAATCTGAAGTGCCTTCCAAACTCTGAGATGGATGAGGTGTGGAGTATGCTGTCAGAAGTCTTAAAAGAGCAACACTATGATATGGAAACTACAGAACCCAAACCACCAAAAAAGAAAATCTGCAGGTAGCATCTGACTCAGATGATGAAAGTGAACTTGCGTCGGTCCACACTGCTTTGGATTGTTATCGAGCAGAACCCGTCATCAGCATGGTCGCATGTGCTCAGGGATGGTGATTGAAGCATGAAGGGACGTATGAATCTTTAGCATATCTGGCATGTAAATATATTGCGAGGCCAGCCACAACAGTGCCATGAGAACACCTGTTCTCACTTTTAGGTGACGTGAACAAGAAATGGGCAGTATTATCTCCTGGAATTGTAAACAAACTTGTTTGTCTGAGCGATGGACTGAACAAGAAATAGGACTGAGTGGACTTGTAGGCGCTAAAGTTTTACATTGTTATATTTTTGAATGCAGTTATTTTTTGTACATAATTCTACATTAGTAAGTTGCACTTGCATGATAAAGAGATTGCACTACAGTACTTGTATTAGGTAAATTGAAAAATACTATTTCTTTTGTTTCTTACAGTGCAAATATTTGTAATAAAAATAAATATAACGTGAGCACTGAACACTTTATATTCTGTGTTATCTGAAATCAATATATTTGAAAATGTAGAAAACATCAAAAAAATCTAAATAAATGGAATTCTATTATTGTTTAATACTGCGATTAATCGTGATTAATTTTTTTAAGCATGCAATTAATCGGATTAATTTTTTTAAGCGCTTGGCAACCCTATTTTTAATGTGTTTAAGATTCACAAAGCAAGACCTCTTCACTGATTTGATTATTTGAAATCCCTTTATTCAGAGCTATGCCTACCTTTTGTGAAGTGAGTAGCTGTCATTTAGTTTGATTTAACCAATCTACTCTTATCAGTTAATTGGATAATAAGTCACAGGCATTCTTTAGGTATCTCATAACTATTATCCTCATTTCATAATTAACTTCAAGGGGAAATGTAACATAAACATTTCCCCAAATATTCTGAAAATATATGTCTATTTTAGTAAGCTAAAATTATCATCCTTAATTTTGTTCTATTTGTAATATGGAAATCATTTGCTAAATTATTCCTAACTTCTCATTTGATTTATATAGGGACATTCTGATGTCTGTCAAAATGGTAATGCTATTTATGATGGCTGAAGATTTTTACTAAATTGCCTATATTCTATAGTCTGCAACCATAGCACTATTGGTTATGGTCTTGTTAGATATTTAAAGCTAACAAGGGTAGGCCTCATTGTCAGTATCTAAGTAAGATCTCCCCCAGGAGAAATGACTGAATGGATGGAAGTTATGGTGGGAGAGTTTGGATTTTTTCAAAGATTTTAGTTTTGGGATATTTTTATAGTTTAGGTGACGTTTATGAATAATAGGGCACATAGTCTCATAGCTGTGGATGGATGCATTTCAAATCAAATCAAATTAAACAAACAAACAAACAAACACGGGGTGCTGCAGGAAGTAATGCACATTCATTAGATGGCATTTTTTTTGCTGAGTCTGTAGTGAACCAAAGACATAGCCTGTTGTTATCAGGTATTTTGCTACTGAAAGTTATGGATGAGATATAAAACCAAAGTGGTGACAACTGCTGTGTTGAATTGGTATTGCATTATTTAATCCTCAGAAGTGGCTGCATTTCAGTGATGAGTGAAGTGATTCCTTTTTGTATATGTGCACATAGTTTGTAACATGCCCTGGAATCTTTTGGAATAAAAGGTGTTATAGCTTATGACCAACAATGTGAACACGAAGCTATGTGCCTCCTTAAAAAAAGAACCCCTCCATCATTTTAAAAAAGGGGCAAGAAAATACTTTGCATACGTTTAGCAGTATTTTTTTAAAAATGTATGTTCAATATTAAAATTGCTACTTCACTTTACCAAATAAGCTTTCAGATTTACTTTTGGCCCGTGTTTATTTTTCTGTTATTCAAAGACAATATTCATAGTCAGATTTCCAAATGTACTAACAATAACTTTATTGAAAGCTCAGAGAAACTTTTGTACTGATATTTTTTATCCACTTTTATAAAACATTCAGTGAACTTTCTTTGATAATCCTGGTACATATATTCTCATTCTTGGTTTTAGTATTATCTGACTCATGATTGCCCTTCATTTTTATGCTTTCATCTGTAAAACCTGGTGGGTTTAATGTGCAATTGTATTTTAAAATGCATTTCATTACTTTAACTCTACATCTAAGAAAGTTGTTCCCCTTTCTGTATAGTACATTTCAAAGCATTTGAAAAGATACTAATCATACTTTTTTTTTTTAACCACATAAAGTATGTTAGTGAAAAACCTTTCAAATCGAAGTGTGGGAAATGCAATGTTTCATAGAGATGTCCTAATGTTTTTCAGTGTATAAATGAAAAGGCTTTTCCAGATGTAACAGTTTTTAGGAAGGAAAAAAATCCCTCTAAGGCAATATGTGATGGCCTGCAGCCATACTACCTAGGACTTGTTATCTTGTCAGATCTCATAAACGGCAAGGGTCTTGCAGGGGAATGGTGTTGGATACTCAGTAGGCAGCATTTTACCGATGAGTTAATACTAAGTTAATGCTTTCACATGGTGCTAGCAGAAACAATGCTACTGGAGAGGCAGTTGAAAAGTAAAACCCAATTTCCTGTGTACTTGAGGGTTTTTAAAGATCCCCTGGGACATTTTGCAAGGGTGGAGTTTCTGGTCTCCATGTCTTGGACAAATTAGATATATTGCTCTTCAGTTCTCCTTCTAAAAACACTCTTGTGACTTTGTTGTGGGCTGAAGTGTTGATTGATTCAAAAGTGTCTGCATTTTAGTAGTGGATATAGTGATCCTGGAAAATACTTTCGGATCCTTCCTGATGAAATATTTAGTGGGGGTGATAAGGTGTTTTGATATAATGGTAAATAAGCAGGCATTTATTGCAGCCAACCTATATAAAAAGGTGAATAAAAACACAACTATGCAGGTGTTGGTATTCACATGTAGCCACCCTGTATTCAATGTATAAAAGTAATGTAGGATTCAGTCCCATTCCCGCTGAAAAAAGAGCCAAAGCTCCTGCTGACTTTAGTGGCTGCCAGAGTGAGCCTTAGTAACCAGTGGTATAATACAGCTCCAGCAGAAAATGAAATGAGCGTGATGAACCCAGTTCTGTGAAGTGCTATGTCCTCAGCCTCCATTAGACACTAGGTAAATTACGTGTTAAGGCCTAATATGACAAGCTTTTTACCAAGAGGAGCTAAGGGGTAGTAGGAAGGACAGAAGGAAAGTTTTTGAAATTGATTGTTCTATTTTCATTTTATTACAAAAATCTAAGCAATCTAGCTGATTAAAAACTGGAGGAATGTGACAAACAAAGTCCTGAACTAACATCCATCATCTAAGAGAGATAGGGACCAAGGACTATGTCTGCTGCTCTTCAATAGTTTATTCTTTTATTAAAAAACCCAGGATTCTGAATTGTCAGTAACACTTTCTGTTTATTAAAAAAAGATAAATATCTTGAGACGATCTGGAAATCATTAATAATGAAATGACAAGTGTTATGGCAGTCTACTGCTGAAATTAGGTAACCTGTTGTATGAGAGAGTTCCATAGTTCCCTGCCTATATTGCTTATTATTTTCTAAAAACTGTATCCATTAAATATTCAGCCAAAATTGATTCTACTTATTACAGGATGGATTGTCCCTTTCTATCTAGTCCTGAGTACGGTATAGCACCTAGTTATGCGTCCCTAGGAACAGCCCAGAAAATGTGCTTTAATTATCAGGCTCTTTACTTGCTCCTGAGAGGGCAGGGGAAGAAATTTGCTACTGGCCCTTCCAGGGAGTGGATTATGCTCTCACATAAATGGCTGGTGCCACCCTTTTCTGGCTGGTGCCCCCAACCCCTTGCATGGAGGGAGGAGTACAAGACACATTCACTCTCTCTGTGCCTACAGCACAGATGTGAAGAGGCCATGCAGGGTAGTATGGAGTAAGGGAAGAGTCCTACCATTCCTGTCCTGGCTTATCTGTGTGGGATGGGGCCAAATTGTGGCCCTAAGAATCTGAGCATTTAAAACAATAAGGCCAGAAATAACTTAAGCCAGTGTTGCTGATCCTAATTTTAAACTGGCAATACAGAGATTCCGGAACCTTGTGTGGTTCAGGAAGATTGCTGAACATAGCTCCATGTGATGCGACAGTTTCTGCTTTAGGAGAATAGAATTAGTGGAAAGGTCATCCAGCTATGGCACACAACATTGTAAATCAATAAATAGTTGCAGAGTTAACCTGGAAGATGCAGGATTATTTTCTTTGGCCTGGCCCTCTCTGTAAATTTACACTGGAGCCTCTCAAATGGCCTCAAGCCCAAACACACAAATTGGCCCCATTTCTAACCCTATGTAGGGCCGCCAGCCAGTCATAACCCTGTGTGCTGCCAGCCAGCCCCACCACTAACCTAGCTTGGGCTCAACAGCCATCCCCAATTCTGATCCTAGCCCAAATATTTGAACTGGCTCAAGATGTAATCTTAGTTTGGGCTCACAAGCTGGGGTGGCGCTATGTTTTTTGCCGCCCCAAGCACAGCAGTGAGGCAGCCTTCGGTGGCATGCCTGCGGGCGGTCCGCTGCTCACGCGGATTCAGCGGTGTTTCTGCGGGTGATCTGCTGGTCCCGCGCCTTCACCTTACCCGCTGCCAAATTGCCGCCGAAGCCGCGGGACCGGCGGACCTCCTGCAGGCATGCCGCCAAAGGCTGCCTCACTACCGCCCTCACGACGACCGGCAGGCCATAACCCGACCTGAGGCATCCCAATCATATCAGTAGCTCAGTCTCCCCAGCCAGTCCTAACTGTAATTTTTAACCCCAGGACAATGTAGCAGCCCCAGCCATAATCCGTCCACTCATAACCCTTATCCTAGGCCTTCTAATCAGTCCCAAACCTAGCCCTAACTTGGAGAGATGAACTGGTGTATATCCTAACTGTAATTGAGACACATAAATCATCCCCAGTTCTAATCAGCCCCAAACCTAACTCTTGTATCTGCATTGCAAATGGTAAGATAGCACCAAAGGAAGCCTACTGTTTGACTAGAAATGGAGGGAAGAGATGAGAGAAATACTCTTTATTATTTAGTTTTATTTTATTTATTAAAAATATGACCTTGTGATTGGGACAGGATGGAGAAGGAACACTGAGGGTTTTTTTTTTAAATTGCTTTGTATATTTTTGTTTTTATTCTTTTTATAATTAAATAAATCTACTTATGGTTATATGGCTGGAGTTGGGAGAAAAATTGAACATTATGCTCTGGAGTATGGGGCAGAGCTGTATATCTATGTGTCATTCTGCAGCTTCCAAAAAGGAGTAAAAGATGATCATTTCTTCTGAAGATTTAGAATTAGATTCTGCCAAATATGAGGCTTCCAGAGACTTAAGGCCAGTAGACACCATGGAGGATGAGTTCACTTGAAACAAGCCTCAGTGAGCATTGTACTTTGTAAATTTCCACTACCCACAAACATAAGTTACTTTGGATTCACAGTAAGCATAATGAAACTGCTCCCTTCAAGTAAATAATTAAATAAGGATTATGGTTATGAGCCACAAAAGACTGTGGGTGATAGACTTGCTATTTCATTTTTAGTTACCCAAGTTAATCACAACTATTAAATATCTCCACAAAGTTAGCATACGATGTCAGAAAACTATCTGGAGACTATTGGACAGAAAACTTGGACTATTCTTCTGCAGATACACACGAGTAACTTTTAGAAGTGGACAGAAAACATATTTTCCATCCCATGGAAAATTTCAAGATTTAATTTTTTTTCTCCATCCTAAATTGGGATGAAAAGCCAAAATTTTGAATTTTTTCTCTCAATGAAATTCTAAACATTTTGTAATTTAGGATTGATTGAAATGTTTCATTTCATTTTGACCTTTTCATTTTTTATATAAACTAAAGTAAATTTCAAAATGAAAAGTCAAAACTTTCCTTCTGAAAGCATTGAAATGTGATGTTTTACCATTTTTGAAACATTTTTTTCTATTTTTTTCCATAATGAATTTTCAACAAAATGATAGGATTTCACAAATTTTTGGTTTAATTGAAGCAGCATTTTCTGATGGGATAATTGTTGATGACAAATGTCTGACCAGCTCTAGGAATTATTTCGAGGAAATTCCATGGCCTATGTTATACAGGAGGTCAGACTAGATTATCACAATAATCCCTTCTGGCCTTGGAATATGTGAATCTATGAATATAGTATTTTTATTGAACTCAGTGGGTTTGCATGCATGTGAAAAGTTATTAATGTATGTAGGTGTTTGCAGGACTGGGGCCTTACTCAATAAAAGGAAGAGGAAGGGTCATATTTGTAGTTTTTTGCATATTTGTACACGGAAGAATACTTAGGAGAAAAATGTATTTAATATACTATTTGTAAATTTGATTTTAAATTGTGAATTTGAAAATAACAGTAAATGAAGATTAAAAATCAAAGCTGATTTTGTAGTGGTTTAAAATAATAGTGCTATTATTCAGACTAGAAAGCAAGCTAAATATTGATAATCCTTCAACAGCCTCACTAGGTAATGGTATGTAAAATATTCTTAAAGAAGACTGTTTTTCACATTTGCTGTGAATTTGAAAATAAGCCTAATTTTGTGGAAATATCACTAATACAATTTTGAGCAGAAATGGCCTCTTTGCCAAACTAAATTGACATGTTTTGAACAAAAACTAGGTCTGTTTCCCAGTGATATTGAACAAAAACGTGTTCATATTCCAGGAGAACTTTTTCTGAAAACAAACAAACAAACAAACAAATCCATGTTGGTACTACAAAAACAGTAATTTCACCAAAATCGTGAATAAAGCAAAATATGGAGATGTGGCGGGGGGGGGGGGGGCAAGAGAAAGAGTACAAAATTGTTTAAGAAACATATTTTTTTTTCTTTTCAGAATTGCTTTGACTGCTTTAGTAAGTTCAGCCAGCCCCAATATTATGACCTTCAGTGTCACCTCAATAGATTATAAATCTTTCACTGTTTTCATATATAATGGAACACTGCAATGTATTCTACAGGATATCTGTAGTGCTATTCCTATATACTTTAATGGCCTAATTGAGCAAATCCTTGCTCATGTAGGTAGTCCTTGTATTTCAATGAATTATGTGGTTTATTTAGACAAGTAAGAACTATTCAAATGTGTAAGGATATGCCAGTCTGGGCTCTTAATCACTGAAGCGTTACCTTTATATTCATGGTCACTGAAGAAACTAGCTATATTGTATAGTAGTTTGTCAGAAATATAACTTACCGATATGCTTGCTGATTGCATAGTAGCTTGGTTGATGTTACTTGTTGTCAATTCAGAACTATTTTGATTATTTGTTATGATGCAATATTACTATATTGCTCAGTTTTAGTAGTTTCATTAAATTAGAACATCAGAAATGTGTGCAATAATGAAGAATTAGATTCTAATTAGTGCCATTTTATATCCTTTGATAATTTCACAATGTTAATCAAGCGAGGCTGCTAAATCACAGTATCAAAATATCACAAGATATTTTTTCATATTTTACTTGAGGTTTTTATGCTGTAATTACTTAATTTCTGCTTCTAATATTACACTGCTTCCACCTTATTAAAAAGACAAACAAAAATGCCTCTAACCATTTTGACAGCTTTGTTTTCCTCACTCAAAAGAAAAAGGAACGGGTTTCTTTACATTGTTTCAAAGCCTGGAGCTATTTAAATTAATTTTTATATACTGTACTCAATTTAGTAAAAAATGTAGTGCTATTTCTAAACCACTAGGCTGTAATTACATTAACACAGTACAGAGACTAATAGTTCTGTTGGAAAACAAAAGTGATGCATGATTGCTCTATTATTATAGGAGTCTTGAAGCACTGAGATTTAAAAAAATGAATCACTGTTACAATGCTGATTTTGTTACAGGTTATAATAAAAAAACTTATTTATGGATTTAACTACTGTTATTTCAGCCTCTTAGTTAAGCACCAACTGATCTTAAAAAGGATTCCTATAGTTTAAGGCAGTGGTTCTCAACCTGTGGTCTGCGGACCCCGGGGGGGGGGGGGGGGGGGGGGGGGGGAGAAGAGGGTGTCCACAGACTATGTCTAAGATTTCCAAAGGGTCTGCACCTCCATTTGAAAATTTTAGAGTTCTGCAAATGAAAAAAAGTTGAGAACCACTGGTTTAAGGCATCATTTTTGTGCCTCCTTCATGATTAGCTGCAGTTTGATAAATTTTAGAACATTAACACTGATAGCAATGTGGGATTGGACTGCTCACTGTGTTGCTAATGGAATAAGTGTTGAGTGAATAATGTATTCAGATTTAAACATGAACTCTCTTTGGTTGTGCTTGTGCATCTTTTGGCCTGAATTTTTAGTTACCAAGGCCCCATTACACTGCTCTGGCAGGGTAAGTGTAATTTTTGCTCATTTTAAGGCCCTTTACCATACCAGTGCACTAACTGAGAATTCAGACCTTTGTTTTTAATTTGAATAAGCTTTATGTAGTCAGTATTTACTGGCAATTGCTTTCAGGAAGTGATTTTCAAGATTGCTTGCACAAGTATTTATGTAAACAGAATTTTTAAGGTAATGATAAACTTAAATCACATTGTCTGAATATTTTTAACCAAGTAATGCCTAAGAGGACTACAAGTGAAAGGTTAAAGAAGAAAAATCTTTTTTTCCAGTTTGTTTACTTTATGCATTTTACAGTGATGGGTATATAGACAGTCATCTACCACACAGCAACAGAGTAATGAGAAACATTTTTTTAAAAATAGGAAAATGTGATCGTAAAATCATAAAAATGGGCATGGAGACTCAGGGGCAAATTTAATACCTGAAACTACTTTAACACATTTTAAGATTGACTACATTTCACACTGATTGCATTCATTTAAATTCGTGCATGCAAGTGTTCATGCCAGACGTACCTGCACTCTCATCCAGTCAGGGAACAGAAACAGTACTGTATGATTTGTCTTTACCTGTGACAGTTAAACAACATTATTGGCCTAACGAACAGCGAGTATTTGAAGAGAAGGTGAAAGGAATGGGAGAGGTAGGCAAAGTGAAGGAGAGAGAACAAGGAGAGAAAGGAAGAGGAATGTGAGAAACGGCCAGGCAACATATTGGTGTTTCCAAACTCTAAAATAATTTTGTCAGCCCTGACAAGAGTGTTAAATGATGAATCTACGCTTGTGATAGATATTAGGTATATTTAGAACAATATGCTGTCCCCATCAACTGACTGTTTCTGTTATCTCCATTAATTTATTATAAACACCACCTACAGAAACAAATTAAATTACCACAATTTTAAATTCTAAAAACCCTAAGTAACAGTTTCTGTTGTTAACTTGCAGGATGGGACTTTCAAATTTAAATGCTGTTTAATTCAGTGAACATAAAGTTTAAACTTGTACTGAATAATCATTATATAATTAGCATAGGAAACCACTGCAATATGTTTAAAACAGATACAGTGTGTATCCACTCTCTGGATCTGCAATTAACCCAGTGCTTCAGCTTATGATACAATTATGTTTTTGATCAATATTTAATAGTGATTTTATAAGTGGGCATGACCATTAAAATAGTATGTTAGTGAGGAAAGGATGCATTTTAATGGGGAATTAACAAATATAGTCCCAGGGCAGAAGGTATTTGCTTTAGAGAATTGCTGCGATTTAAATGAGGTACTTGAAAAGAATACATTAAAACTGTATTTAAAGTTACAAATTCTGTCCTAGATGTGAAAGAATGATTATTAAAATGAGGGGTACAACCACAGGATTCACCCGATGTTAGGGTCAGTTTGGTGGGCTACACAAACTAGACCCTGTTAACAATATTGGCACTGTGAATTTATCTAAGGTGGTACAAAAAGTTCACACAGAATCCTCAGCAAAGATTTACCTTCTGGCACTGGCTGTCTCAACATCCTTTTGGAAAAAAGTTCTGCACTTATTCTGTTGCAGAGCATCAGTCTCACTCCTAAATTGTTGTTTTTCATAACTGAACTGCTCCTACTAAATTGAAACTCTATTTCTCTGATCAGCCTCTCTTGTAGCATCTGGGTTCCTGTCACAGATAGTGCATCATTCACTGTAAAATGCTTCAGTCTTTGAAAAAAGCAACAGAGGGTCCTGTGGCACCTTTGAGACTAACAGAAGTATTGGGAGCATAAGCTTTCGTGGGTAAGAACCTCACTTCTTCAGATGCAAGGCTTGTATCTGAAGAAGTGAGGTTCTTACCCATGAAAGCTTATGCTCCCAATACTTTTGTTAGTCTCAAAGGTGCCACAGGACCCTCTGTTGCTTTTTACAGATTCAGACTAACACGGCTACCCCTCTCAGTCTCTGAAGTAAGTGTGGCATATCCAGGATGAAAGAATATTCTGGTTCAGTCAGGTTTGGGAATCAGCATGCAGTATGCTCTGTTGTGACCAGGTTCTTCCACATGATGTCTGTCGTCTAGAACTATAGCCCTGCCTGCTTTACTTAAATAACATTCAGGACCCAGGAGAGAAAGCATCTTTCTCCTCTCTCCTTCCTGAACAAAATTGAGATGGGTTCAATCAGCTCTCTAGCATCTGTACTTGCCTCCTTTTTAGGGCCACACACAACTTCCAGAAGCTTCTCACTTGACCAACATGCATGCTCCTTTTCTTTCTGCACCTATTTGAGCATGTGCAGTCACACTCTCAAGTCACATGCCATTTTTATCTGTCCTACATATTTATTTCCAGTATTGACCTTTGAGTAACTCCCCCATGTGCTTATTCTGTGCCTGAGTCCTGAGCTAGCTAACTCTTGACACACTATATGGTTAATTTTAGCAACATTTTTCTCTGAGATTCTGATCTGATACATTTAGTTAGATTTTAAATAGTTTACCCCTGCAGTACCAAGTGTCAGAACCTCACGTAGGTGTAATCAAACAGGTGATGTTTTAGCAGAGATTTGAAAGAAGAAAGAGGAGACCCATTGTAAATATTGATTGGTAGGCTCTGCCAATTAACCATGAGGCAGAATGGAAAAGACACAAGTTTGGGAGTGGCTGACAGGAAAACAGGGATATTTTAGAAAAGATTGTGAGTGGGCTCCGAGATCTGATTCTGTTTCTCTGCTGCTTTTTGTGAAAATGTGGATTATATTAGACTAATATTCTGCGATCATCAGATTTCAGTGTTCATTACCCTTTCACCTATCAGCCGCACAGCCTAAAGCTCTTTAATCATACTTTGGGTGCTGCTGCTCCCATGCTCACAGATATTAATCTTTGGAAGGAAAAGTAAAAATAATTGTCGTATGGAAAACATTGTGCTTCCTTGAACTAGTGTATGTAGCACAAAACATACCATAGAAATACTGAAAGTGAAGTGAATTTCATGGCTCAAGACAAATTGAAATGCTGTCCTGCTATATGGCAACCAAATTATACAGTGTCCCAAGGCATTGAACAACCTTAAAGCAAATAATTCCAGAAGAGAGTAAGTGTGTATATGGGAGGGTAAAGGCAGGTGGGCAGGGGCTTGGGTGGAATGGCCCTTTGTTCAATGGATAATCTTAGAGATAAATATAATTGTCAAACGGCCTGAAATTAGTATATACCTAATGTTACAAATGGGAAAATGCCTATTTCTGCTACCCCACGGGTAATATGCCTCCTCACATATGTATACTTTTGAGAATGACTTATTTGCTTATTCTATGCCAGTATAGGAACTTTGACATTGGAAGGGAGAATTCTTTGTGTCCAGAAAGAAAGGATATGTGTTATTGTCAGTCTCTTCCCCTTCTGACTTTTCTACATTTGTGGGATAAATCCTCTGGTATTTGTGTGCTTAGAGGTTCATTCAAAGCACTTCAATATAATGTCTGCTTTGGGGAATGGTAAGAACAGCACACTTTGAATGTCCTTGAGGAAGAGAACAACAAAAAGGGACATCTCGGTGCTTTAGAGCTTATTTATGCAGATGGAGTCCAAGGTAACGTATGTAGGGTTCTATTGTCAGGAAACATGCAGCAGCGTCATAGAGCCCTGCAAGATCAATAAAAAACAATAAAAAGACTTGAATTTTTCTATATCCCTGCTGTATAATAGTAACACTTTCTTCCAATGCTTGCACACCTCATCGTGGATTTAGTGAAGGACATGGAAAGCAAGTGCATTTGCTGTACTACTTCCTGCTGATATTCCTGAAATGGAGCAAGTCAGAATGAAATATAGCTTTTTTCATTATTAAAAATCCATTTCATTAAAAGCAAAGCATTGCACTGATAGACTTCTTTGTACATACAGCCCCTATCTATCTATGAGTTACAGACACAGAATAAAGAGAGCCTTTCCATAAACGTTCAAAAAGCCCAAATGAAAGGAAAGCATTCTATTTACCCGTGAATTACTTATTTGGCATGCTTGGTCTCTTTCCCTCACTGTATTGGCTGCCAATTACTCTGCATTCTTTCTATATTGCCAGTTTCTGTAGCCCTACATATCTTTCATTTGTTTTTATCTATATCTTTTACCACCTATCTATTTCCTCTTTGTGTCTAGAGTAGGTTGCAAATTATATTTGTGATGCAGGGAGCTTTCATTCTGACTGTCTTGATTTTATTTTATACAACCATGACTACCATAAAAATTGGCTGTAATGCCTCTTTTGTGTTATTGATTCAAGCCCATTTCAGAATTAACTTGTTTGGAATGATCTAGCAATGTCATGTGCCCCAGATTCTATCAATAAGAATTCATGTCTCATAACTAAATGCAATAAAAATGTTCAAATATATCTAAACATGGTTATGTTTTGAATTTAGATGAAAACCTTATGGAGTCAATCGAATATACAAGTTATGTGTAAGTTTTAGTTCTGGACTTACAAGTGCTGGGTGGTGGAGAAAAAAGTATTCAGAGGTCAACTTTTTCCTACAGGTCTGTCCCTTATGTGCTCTTTATGAAATGCCTGATCACATCATTCATGTTTCCAGCTTGAATTGGATGGACATAATTTTGACATTTCAACTGGCGCTGTGGAACTGTGTCCATGATTTGGAATTATTTAGCTTACTTCTTTATGGATTCAGTCCTTCCAAGTCTTTGCATTATATTTATCCTTACGGCTAGGTGGGGATATTCATGTGTTCATATTAAATGAAAATTCTACTGGGAAAAGAAATCTTTACCAATTAATGTCTTGGCTAGGCAATCTTATAGTCTTCTAAAAACAAAACAAAATGCAGTCAGGTTTTCAGGGAACTTTACTGTACCCAAAATATGATTTAATTGTATTATACAGACTTCCAAATTTTACTGACCATTTGATATTGGAAGACCCTAAGAATGGATACCTTAAGCAGAATGATATAGTCAGTCATCATTCCAAAGAATTTTTTCTCAAAAGCTTATTTTCCCAGAGAATAGGATTTATTCTTAAAGTGAAAGGACCTTTATTATTACAAGTATAATATTTGAGATAACTATAAACTTCAGCCCCTTTTTCCAAACGTTCACCGAAAGCTCAAAATGAACTTCTTTTGCCCACAAAACACAGTGAGCTGAATCATAGCCTGGACTTCTTGGATCTCTGCCCTGGCTATCTGCTGTGCTGGTCACGGTGCTGGAGCAGAGCAGAGGCAGATTCTACAGAGTCACTCAGTCCACCTCCGGGAGTGACTACTGCTGTGTTTATAGACTATCCCCAGAATACTCCCTACCTAGAACAGCAGAGTCACAATCTCCCTCTCAGGCTGCTCCAAGGGGAGATCAGCCATGTGCTGCTCTGAATGCAGGGCTCAGGGCAAACCCATGATCTAGCCCAGTGAAATTTAAAAGAAAACCGCTCTGATCCATTTGTACTCTTACACTAGTCATAATTGAAGCTCACGTTGAAAGAAATGGGACATGTCATTTTTCTTGGTGAGTGGAGAAAAGGGGGCTTCTAGCTTTAAGAAGCTCATATATGTGTATCCAACAATGTTTGAGCTGGAATATTTATACATGCACTTTTCACTTTATTTACTTGTGATAAGCAGCTGTCTTTCCCTTTTTTGTGCCCTCTCATAGCTCTTTATTAACTCACCACACTTATGGTCTTTAGATGTGTTCTTGTGTGTATATTTCTAAAAGAACTGGGAGAGGGGAGGGGAAACTACTTACACTTGGATATGTTTTATACTCCCTGAATCTTGAGATGAATGTATTATGGATAAAGAACCATTTTCATTCTTCTGACAATCACATTTATCCACTTGTAAGATACATACTTGTGTCTTGTTAGTAATGCCATTATAATACAAGAGCTAAAGTTTTTACATTGTAGGAGGTATATATCGTAAATGAACTGAGAACATTCTCGCAAAATCCCACTGAAATGAATGGCCCTATTATTTTAATTGGATCTTTGCTATTAGGACATCTTTCTCCATACTACAGGAACGAAACTTCCTCTGATGTTCTCAAAAATGTGAAATGAAACAAAATATAAGCACCATTTCTCTTTTTTTAACTGGAGGAATATTGATATACATGAAAATAAAATCACATTTTACAATGTATTTCCATTTCCTCTGTATGTATAGAGGTGGGTCTTCTGTACTGGAAAATGTATACATTTAAATTTGTTTTTGATTAATATTTATATGGTTTTTTTTGACCCTTTACTTATATGAATAACAAACAAAAATGTAATGATAGAGTATTGAACTGGGTTAAGAAAATAGCACAAACTCTTCAGCCATGATAGTTTTGTGTAATCATATATGAACAGACTCTTTAATATGTATATCAATCACAAATTAGGCTCTGAGCCTGTCAGCACTTATGCACATGCCTAACTGCCCTACCATGAGTAGTCCCATTGAGAGGGACAGCTCAGAGTAGTAAAGTTAAGCATGTGTGTGGGATTGTGGCCTGAGACTGTAAGAGCTAGTTCTGGGCCATTATAACCTATTGTGTCAAAGCCCACAGTAGCAAGCAAATAATTTTATTTATTGTATGTTGCCGTTAAGAGCAAATTGTATAGTGGAAAGTTTTCTGCGAATATATGTTTGAAAGTTGATTTGACTGTGTGTTCCTGTTTGCTTTCTGTAAATGTTCGAGTACTTAAAATGCTTTAAGGCAAATATGCATGGGGGCAAAAAACACTCTAGTACAGTAGCTGTTAACACTTCTCTGGAGTGGTTCTGTTCCACTATGTTATAGCCTATTTAGGCCTTGATTCCATGTGGGTGGACCCTGGAGCTTGCCTTTAGTTTCTTGTGAGGTGTTGACTGCTGTCAAGTCCCAGTGACTTCCATAGGAGTTCAGGACACTCAGTATTTCACAATAAACATGATCTCACAGGATCAGGAACTATATTTCTGTCCCAATAATCTTTATAAATATTGTTTTGTTTAATTTTCACAGTTGCCATTTTGCTAAATGTTAACTGATACTAACATTGTTTTAAAATATTCAAACATAATTAGAAATGATCTTAACATGATTATTCAGCTGATGGTATCTCTGAGATGGGGATATTTGAGTAGATCAGCTAATGTTTGGCATCTATACAGGTCAAATTGTCCCATTACTATCTGTAGCATTAGTTAATTTTACAAATTAAGATACTGCAACTTTTCATTTTTAAGAAATTATTTGCTTCAACATTAAAAGGCATGCAAAGGAACCCAGACTAATTCGTCTTTCTGGATTTTCTTTTGGGACATATCTGTGGCTTCTGTGATACAAGAAAACTGATTTTTAAAATAGGAAAAAGTTTGCCTGCAAAAGTAGATATTGAATGCTAGCATTTTTTATTTTGGAGTGAATTTTTATAACTGAATTATAAGCCCCTGAATATAAAGAGTTGTAGAAACTGTCAGAAGTTTTACTATGCCAGTGTTGCTGAGTTTAGCAGTAGTCAGTACACTCACATAACACATATTATTAGCACTCCAGTATATTATTGTGAGTTTTTTGCACTACTGTGCAAGAAAGCCTTATGCTAATGTTGTCCAACATGTTATGCTTTATTCTGCTCTATTCAGATACTTGCACTTCATGCATCACCGTGGTATGAGTGCCTTTCAGCACTGCATTAAGTGACATGACTAACATCTGTTACATGTCGTGAAAAGTGAAATTGATATTTGTCACCCACGTGTCAAAATAAATGATATTACAAAGTACCTTTACAGCACAACATCTTTTGGCATAACAAGTGAACATAAAGCCGTTTTTATTGTGTCCATTATAAGGCAGTGATTGTTGAAGTGGTGAAGTACTAGTTTTAACAGCAATCTATCTCATTATTATGTTATCTATTTCATTATTATAGAGTGTTAACCACTGTTAAGCCTGAGTGACAAATAAGATGTAATATAACTGTGAAAATATAGAAATAGTTGAGCTGAATTTGACTGATGGAAATACAAAGCACGGCTACAGCTCTCCTAAGGAACACAGGATTTAAGATCACTAATCATGTGGTTTAATGTCAGAAGAACTGGAAGTAATGGCACCAGAAACATTTACATCAAATAGAAAAAGTGGCATTTTACACGGCATATTTACACATCATAGATACTTTATGTAAAAATTAGAGGAAAGAGACCCTTCTTTGATTCTGGAGATACTTCAACTGATAACAGAAGTAGTTCTAGTGAAAAGTTATGTAATAAAACTCCTTGAATATCATGAAGAAGACAAAAGGAAAACTAGAAGACGGAATGAGTTTTATCAGAGAAATAGCATTTACATTTAGAAAGTTAGATTGCTGAGTTCACACTGTACAATTACTTTATGAAGCTGGTATGAGACAGCTTTGTGAGCTGATATTCACAATGAGCTAAATGTATATGATCAGCTGAGTAAGGTGAATGAAAAAGGCACAAATCAGTTTGATAGTGATTAATTAGTTCAATGTCAATTTGCTGCTTTTAGGTTTGCTGATAGAAAATTTTTCAGTTACATTACTATTGCTTAAAGAACTAAGATTAGTGCATGTATATTAAAATCGCTGGACTACCATACTTGCACAGAAGGACAGTTTTGCTCTTATCCACTCACATGGTACAGTGTCATTAGAAAAAGAGGCTGAGTCTATAATGTACTTAAAATCTGCACCTGGGGTAAGTCCAAGTGTAACCCACACACCTTCTGGGTGTGGTGTTCTGTCCCATCTATCAGATGAGCTAAAGAACCGTTTTTAAGTAGCCTGCTGTTGTAGTTGGTGGGACCAACCAGCTGTGGAAGACAAGGTCACACAGATTAAGCCAGTGTTTTAGATTGGCATATTGTTCTGTATTGCCTTCTTGGACTTTGCTGAACTCAGATTTTTTTTTTGTTTTTGTTTTTAAATCCTTTTTATGTTTGTGTTCTGTTTAGTGATGGAGGAATAAAAGAGTGTGAGTTCTCTCAGGTCTCTTTCTCAACAGAAGTACCACTTAGAATAGGATTAGCAGTGAGGATTGCCCCCTGCAAGAGGGACTGGTTTGAGTGAAGTGAACAATGATTATGAGTAGCAGTAGCAATGGAGCAGAGGACTGAGGTGAGGAGAAATAGTTTGTCCTGATGAATGAAGTACTATGTATAATAAATGCAGGTAGAGCAGTGGTTCTCAAACTTTTGTACTGGTGACTCCTTTCACATAGAAAGCCTCTGAGTGCGACCCCTCCTTATAAATTAAAAACACTTTTTATATACACCTCTACCTCGATACAACGTTGTCCTCGGGAGCCAAAAAATCTTACCGCATTATAGGTGAAACCACGTTATATTGAACTTGTTTTGATCCACCAGAGTGTGCAGCCCCACCCCTCGGAGCACTGCTTTACCTCATTATATCCGAATTCGTGTTATATCAGGTTGCGTTATATCGGGGTAGAAGTGTATTTAACACCATTATAAATGCTGGAGGCAAAAGGGGTTTGGGGTGGAGGATGACAGCTTGTGACCCCCCCATATAAGAATCTTGTGATCCCCTGAGGGTTCCCGACCCCCAGTTTGAGAACCCCTGAGGTAGAGGGACAGTGAATTGCCATTGTAAAATATTTAACCTTTGAAGCCTAATAAACAAGTTTGAGTCACATCCTTCAAATTCCTTCTCCAACTGTGCTCCTTCCTCAAAGCCTTTGAAAAATGCTCACTGCTAGATTCCCAGACCAGTTGCACACAACATGCACTATTTTCCCCTAATCTGTTTTGTATGCCTGCACCAAATTGTCCCTGTGGGGCAGAGTTTCTGTCTTTTTATTTGTCTGTCTGCTGGGAGAGCTTGCTAAATAATAACAGTGAAGGGCCTAGATGGGAAGAACAGAAAAGGAGAAGAAAGGGAGAGGAAAAGACACTGAACTGAAGCTAGTAGTGAAGAACCGAGGGGAGAGAGACAAACTGGGTACTGCAACCATCAGGAGCCCCCCAAAATAGTCACTTTCTAAATAAGTTTCCTTGTCACTAGATATACATGTTTTATTTCAAGACCTTTTACTATGAGTATTAAACTACAATTGAAATTTTATATAAATGTGACATTTCATTTGTACTGTACACATCTCTTGTGGTGCAATATAGTTTGAAAGTACTCAGAAGTGTTTAAAAATCTATAGCTGGCATAAATAAAAGGCTAAAAAAATTGATGAGCTATTGGTAAATACTTAAAGAAAGACTGTTGAAGCTTTCCCGCAAAACATATGAAGCTGGTTCCTACTGTCTGAACAGAACTGGTGAGCTGAAATTTCTTATCAAGAGAGTATCCAGTCTGTGTATTACCTTTTCAAAGGCTCCTTGTGTTCTCCTTTTTTGGATCTAGGATTTCAGTTCAGGTAACCTGCTCATTGACTTCCTTTCCTCTGGTGTCTGGATTGTCTCTTCCCATCTTGCAATTTTGGAAAAAGAGCCTTGCAACATTTTTAAGGGATAAATGCTTGAGACAAAAGAAGTATGAGATTGCGTTGGAATGTTCAGGTCCTCTTGGAAATGGAGAGATTTGGTAGTTTTTCACTTCTGTATAATTGTTTTTATTTAACAATCTAATATTGTGCAATGGCAGTTCTGCCATTGGAGAAAATATTGCTCATTGGTTGTGGTATTTTCCCCATTTTCCTTAAGCTCAGAGGCAAAGGGTCTGGAAACAGCAAAAGAGATAGTGCTTGTGTTTAAATTAGAACTCAAAACCCTGAGAAACAAAACTCATGGATACATGGAAGTGAGAGGTAGACACTTGAGACAAAATAGTTTGCCATTACCATTGTACTTTAAGTGATGGGAAAAATACCATTAGTACAATAAAGTACTGGTGGCTTAAATTTATTAGTGGTATAAAGGTGTACTCTACTGTACATTCTAGTCACATTTATCTGCTACAGTAAGGACATGTTTACATTTACTATACTAATTTTACAAAGACCTGGAGAGCACTGTTTAAAGTAAAAACATAATGTTATTTAGTGTTTGAAATATTTATTAAAAATATATTTTTTATTTAATTTCCCCCTTCTTCCTTTTGGTTTCCTCTTTCAACTTATTTTCCTTTTTCTTTTTTTTCCATGGTGGTAGTTGCACGTACTCTAAACCTAAGTTTCAGATGTGGGCACCTTAACAATACAACCAAATCTTGCATTTGGACATTCAAGAATTCACTGCATAAAATGAGCATCTATGTACATAAATGTTGATCTCAGTATTGAGATGCATGATTTTAGGTCTCCTATTTTGGTACTGCATTGAAAATTGAGCCATGTAACCCCCACTCTCATTTCCCTTCTTTGGACTGTATTTCCTGCTTATAATCGTATAATAGAAAATATCCACAGCACATAGTCAATAATTTTAAGTAGTAAACCAAGTTTTGTGGGTCAGATTTCTTCCTCTAAAACATACAAACAAGGAGAAGGTTAGTATTGTGTGAAATATGCACATGATACATTTTCAACTTAATAGAAATTCCAGATTTTAAAAAAGTTTCCATCCTATTAATAGACCATTTTTATTATTTCTTTGCACTTAATCTTCTCTCACCATTTTCCATTCTCTTTTCAACTCCCTTTTGATTTCCCCCCCTCTCCCTTCTTATTTGTTTTGTAGCCTTCCCTCCCGTCTAACATTTTTACCATTAAAAAAAAAAGCATAAAATAAGGCCTCTCTCCTCTTTCTGCAGCTGCAACACCATCCCCTGCTGCACTAAATTGACACTTCTGCATGCAATGGCTCTAGTCAGTCACTCCAAGGCTGCTACTTTTAGAAGTGTCAATTTAGTGCAGCAGGGGATGATGCAACACCTGTAAAACTAGCAAAATAATAATAAAAAAATCTTATTGTAGGAGTGGGGAATAAGAGAGATGGGAGGGGAAGAAGAAAGGGCACAAGGACAAAAAGAAGCTGAAGGCAGAAGTGGGTAAATGCTGATTCAGTGCAGGGGGGAGCCAGGTGGCAAGGCTGTAATGGACATGGTGAGATCTGGGGGAAGGAAAGATCGTAAGAATGGTCTGACCCAGTATGGCAATGGTCCATCTTGTCCCATATCCTGTCTTCAATGCTTCAAAGGGAGTGACCAGAACAGGGCAATTATCGAGTGATCCATCCCCTGTCATCCAGTCCCAACTTCTGGCAGTCACAGATTCAGGGACACCCAGAATATGGGGTTCCATCCCTGACCATCTTGGCTAATAGCCATTGATGGACCTATCTTCCATGAACGTATACAGTTCTTTTTTGAATCCAGTTATAGTTCTGGTCTTCACAACATCGTTTGGCAATGAGCACCACAGGTTGACTGTGCATTGGGTGAAGAAGTACTTCCTTATGTCTGTTCTAAACCTGCTGCCTATTTTCATTGGGTGACCCCAGGTTCTTGTGTTCCATAAAGGAGTAACTAACACTTCCTTATTCACTTTCTCCACACCATTCATGATTTTATAGACTTCTATTATATCCCTTCTCAGGCTCTTTTCTAAGCTGAACAGTCTCTCTGATATTTAAGCTGGTTCCATACCCCTAATCATTTTTGTTCTCTGTACTTTTTCCAAATCTAATATTCCTTTTTCAAGATGGGATGAAAAGAACTGTATGCAGTATTCAAAGTGAAAAAGTACCATGGATTTATATAGTGGCATTATGGTATTTTCTGTCATACTATTACTTTCCTAATGGTTCCTAACATTCGGTTAGCTATTTTGACTGCCACTGCACATTGGGAAGAGGTTTTCAGAAGACTATCCGCAATGATTCCAAGATCGTTCTTGCATGGGAGAAGCTAATTTAGACCCCATCATTTTGTATGTGTAGTTGCGACTATATCTTTCACTGTGTATTACTTTGTACTTATTAACAAGTAACTTACATCTGTCAATTGGTTGCCCAGTCACCTGGTTTTGAGAGATCCTTTTGTAACTCTTTGCAGTCAGCTTTGGACTTAAATATCTTGAGTAATTTTATATTGTCTGGAAACTTTGCCATCTCACTATTTGCCATTTTTTCCCCAGATCACTTGTGAATATGTTGAACAGCACTGGCCCCAGAACAGATTTCTGGGGGACCAGGCTATTTAGCTCTCTCCACTGTGAAAACTGACCATTTATTCCTACCCTTTGTTTCCTATCTTTCAGCCAGCAACTGATCCATGAGAAGACCTTCTATTCTCTCATGACTGCCTACTTTGCTTAATTGACTTTGATGTGGGACATTGTCAAAGGCATTCTGAAAGTCCAAGTACGCTGTATCCACCAGGTCATCCTTATTCACGTGTGTTGGCCTTCAACAATCACCCCTCTTGCAAATGGTTCTAATTCTCCACTTATCAAAAATTATCTATGACTTAAGTTCCCGAAGAAGCTCTCCAAAGGGAAGATAAAATATGGATTATATTCACCTGCAGATTACATGAAAGATGCCTGTAATACCCCTTGAAGAGGGTGCATTAGCTTTGCGTGGGTAGGGGTTGTGGTCGGGGTGGCCATCATGAAACACTGATTCAGCCAGCAGCGTTGGAACAATTTTTATAGTGGGGGTGCTGATGATGGAAAACCTGTATTTGTTGTTTGTTATTACTACTTCAAGCCTGGGGTATGGCCGGTAGGGGCCTATGCACTAGTAGGGAAGAACAGTATCTTCATCTGCAAGATTCCTTTGGAAATATGACTAGAATTTAGATATGCCCATATCAACTACAAGTAATAGTGCCAGCCCTCCCCTACTGATTATTTCTGATTGGCTGCAATAGACCCTGCAATAGACCTCTTCTGTCACAGAGGAAATTGTTCTTTTTAAAGTATCCCTATGTTACTAGTATCACCTTACACTATTCAAACTGACAGAAGTTTAAGGTTGAGATTTTCTTAATGGCCTATTTATTTCAATGTTTTTTGGGCATGTAAATGCCCTAGGCAGCTTTGAAAATCTCATTCTAAAAGTCTAATGTACTTTTCACCACTGAGGCTGTTTAATTTCTTTTATTCCTTTAAGCTTGGACAATGAAACTAGATGGCTCAGTTTCCCTTTTGTGCCAAATCTCTTTCATTATCTGATTCTTATGCACTATCAAAATTATCCTCAAAATGTTTTCATACTCTAACACTTAACCTGATGTTTCAACAGAAGTTTTGGGACTTTCTTCTTGTCTGGTCAGAGAGAAACAGAAGATGAGTGTGACTAGAATTGGTTGGAAAAAAATTGGCAGAACATTTTTTCATTGGAATTTGCCAATTTTGTTAAAAAGAAAACAAGTCTCAGATGGTTTAATTTCAACAAAGTTGTGAGAAAATCTAGGCAGGGTCAGATGGAACCCTGCCTGTCCTGCAGGTTTCAAAACTTGCCTTGTTTTCTGCCAGCTCATCTGGTGGACTGATTTGGAGTCAGAGACCCAAGGGCTTCCATGGTCCTTGCCAGACAGAGTGCCCCAGGTCCAGGACTCCTTTTCTTTTTGTAGAGAATTTCAAATTTTTGGGGTTTCATTAAGAATTGGAATGAAATAAAATTTCAAAACCCTCCACAAAACAGAATTCCCTTTCTCTGAGCAGCTCTAGCCATGGTCCTCCTAGAACTTTTTGCAACCCAGCGGTCTTGCTACCCCCATGCACTACCACAATGCTGTCATTCAGTGAAAACAGTCCAGTGGATTTGAAACAGGACAAAGTCAGGAGTACCTGGTTCTATTCCTGGCTCTGCCACTGATTTGTTGTGAGAATTTGGACAGGCCACTTCACTCTTCAATTTCCCTATCTGTAACATGGGGGAGAATGATACTTACTCATCTTTAATGCCCTGAAAAATGGATGAAAAGTGCTATGTATGGTATGTGCTAAGTATTAATGTTTGCCCGGGAAAAATATAGTCAGAGAGAGTAGTGTCAAGACAAAAATACAGATGAATTTACAATATACCTATTAAAGCCATTTCAGCATCTTTTCCATTGTATGTTTAACAGGATAACATCAAACAACGTTGTGCTGATTAATAATACCTGTGAATCTAAGGCTAGGTCTACACTACCCGCCTGAATCGGCGGGTAGAAATCGATCTCTCGGGGATCGAATTATCGCGTCTCATCGGGACGCGACAATCGATCCCCGAATCGACACGCTTACTCCACCTGTGGAGGTAGGAGTAAGTGCCGTCAATGGGGAGCCGCGGAGGTCGATTTTGCTATTCGCGTAGCTGAATTTGCGTATCTTAAATCGACCCCTCCCCCCCGTAGTGAAGACCTGCCCTGACCAACAAAAAGGGACTTCTCTTTGCATATGGATACATATATGTCTGTACCATTGATTTGAAAGGAATAGCACGCGTTGAATAGGCTGTGGCCTTGTGAATACACACTGGCTGGCTGTCAAGGTGATAATGAATGTGAAATTATAAAACTTGGACACCCAAAAAAGTGTTTTCATATGGTATGTTTAGGAAATCTTTCTCTGAAGAGCTCTATATTCTTGATTTTTCATATAGGCCCCAATTCTGGAGGGCATCTTTATTAAGGACAAATAGCACTTAATGTTATGTTTAACTCCCATTGAAATCAGTAGGAATTAACCAGATGCTTTAAATTAATCACATGCTTAAATGCTGCCCTGTATTGGGGGCATATTTGGCAGATCTTTGAAGAACTTCCATCATCTAATGAGTATCCACTTTCCAATACTTCAAACAAATAGAATTCCAATTTTGTCATCTTTATAAACTTGCTGTTTATCATATTAATACAAGAATGAGCATTATGATAACTTGTTGAATCACTTAGGATGAGTTCCCATAGCATCAAATATTAGAGAGGGAAAAAGACCTATTTGATCATCCAGTCCATTTTTAATGCCAGTGTAGGATTATTTCAGATAGCATCTAAAAATGTTCTATTCCGTCAACTCTAGATTTTAAAATCCCAAGTGAAAGTTTTCTCTCCTTTCCTTCGGATACTGTTTCACAGCCTAATACATCTCATTGTCAGGAAGAGTTTTTCCTGATGCAATATTCAACCTAAGCTTTATTTCCATTTCTCCTAGTTATAGCTCTTTACAGCACACTAAATTCCTTGGCGGTTTTTACACCCTTGAAATATTTCTGGATTATTACATCCTCCTTTAAATTGTTGCTCTTCTCTGAACTTTCTCCAGTTTGTCCATATCCTTCTAGTTTTGAAAAGAATTACCCAATATCTTCTAGTCTGAGACCCAGGGCCGGCTCCAGGCACCAGCTGAGCAAGCTGGTGCTTGGGGCGGCAGATTGTTTGAGGTGGCATTTTGCCCAATCCTAGGGTGGCACGGCCGCTTTTGTTGTTGTTGTTCTGCTCTGGACACCCTGTAGGGGGCGGCCGCGCGGAGAACCAGAGCGCCCTACAGGGCAGTTCTCTTCCTTCCCTCCCTGCTGACCAGAGCGGAGCCCTCACGGCAGGCGGCAGGAGGCGGCGCAGCGGGAGGGGCCACATGGCAGCGCCCCCGCTGTAGCCCTGGCCGCCCCCTTCTCTCTCTCTCTCTCTCCCACCCGCTCCCTTCCCCTCCCGCCCCCCAGACGGTCCCCCTGCACCCATGCTCTGGCCGCCCCGTTGTTGTTTTTTTTTTGCTTGGGGCGGCCAAAAAGCCAGAGCCGGCCCTGCTGAGACCTAAACCTACTAAAATACCCTCAAGATCTTATGCTAGGATTTCCTTTGGAGTGCTGTCCCTTGGTCCTGCTCTAGGCTCCATTTTTCATGCGAGTCTCTGGCTAGTAGGAGTCTGATACATTTGAAGCTTCCATCATTCAAGCCACCTGACTTTGGTTGTTCTAAGGGAAGTTCCCTCTCTCTCTTCTCCCCACCCCATTCGGAAGCCACAGCCCTCCAATTTTCTGGCTTTGAGGGGGCGGGGAGTGTTTCTATTTGCTCAGTTCCATTTCTTGGTCCTCCTTCCCAGTGGATATTTCTAATGCCTGTTTTGGCTGCTTCTCCTGGCTTTCCCAAGCAGCAGCAGAATGAAATTGACCTCATTCTTGTCAGTTTGCCCAGAGGGTTCCAAATGGCTGTGGTGAAAGCTGAGGTGAATATAGAGGAAGGATAGTCCAGTTGTTAAGGTGCAAATCTGGAATTTGGAAGGCCTGGACTGAATTCCTGGCTCTGCCACAGACTTCCTGCATGACATTGGGTAAACTAGTCTCTCTGTGCTTCAGTTCCCCATCTGTAAAATGGGGATAATACTCATTTCCTACCTCACAGAGATGTTGTGAGGATAAAGATGGTGAGGTGCTTAAATATTATGGTAGAAGGGGCCATCCACTAAAGATAGAATGAGGAGAGAGAGAAAATGTTAGTAACTTAAGTTATAACAGCATTGTCAGATCCCAATAAAATAATTACAAGAGTTTAAATCTAATCCTTTGGAGTGTTTTAGCTGACTTTCTTTCAGCAATCCATGCTGAAGGTTGTGGGAAGGTTTTCAGGTGGTTTGTTTTTTTCTTGAGTCTTGTCTATTTGTCTTATCTATCTGTGGCAGCTTTCTTGTAGAGATGGACCGGATGAGTCGTGGAGTGCTTACTGTCTAAGCAGAGTAGGAGAAGGTGGATGTGTGGGGTGCTCACTTCAGAGTCTTTTATATTCTTCTTCCTATTTTCTTGAAATTATAGGAGAAAACATCTCTTTCAGGCTTGTTTTGATTCAAATTGGTTGTTGTCACTCTTTGGTTGGCTTTGGTGATGCTTTCAGCTCCTGAATATACAGTCTGTTTAATGAATATTCAACATTGCTTTAATTGCCTTTGTTCTTCTTGTGGCAGGAATGATCCAGATAATTAAATGGGAGTTAAAACTAACTTTAAAAGTTGTCTGTTTTCTGAGATATTCTTTCAATTTTATTAGTTTGACAGGAAATGAAATTCTGTTTTCAAAAGTCCAAACACCCGTCCTTTATACAAAAGTTTTAGTTCTCAAAAGTCTTTTTAAATCAAATAACTCTTTTCTAGCTGAAATAACTAAAAGTTGTTAACTTCTATTAATATAAATATTCTATAATGAAAGGGCTTTCTATGTTAGTAATTAGTTTAGCATCAAATGACCTTGCTATTCATCAAAACATCTTACTGTTCATATAACAATGATATCAGGCAGTTATTATATGAAGGCTTGCATCTTAGATATCAAAATATTTGCAAATATACAGTTTAAAAAAAGCTTATGCCATCTTAAGCATTTGAAAAACAACAAAGGTTTTCACTTATAAGTGGAAACATGAATTGGAAGAAAGCAGTATCTTCTGCAAAACATTTCCCATCATAAATGTTCTCCCAGTTTAAAGAATGAAGACTTGTGTGTTTACAAAAGAAATCAATTTCAATAAGGATATTTCTCAAATTATTTATGTGGGTTTAAACTCAGGGTTGTCTTTGAAAAGAAAAGCGTGGAACAGTTAAGCATAGGCCCACTTTATAACCCAGATTGATGGCTCTGATCACATATACTGCATTCCTTTTTACAGTTAAAACATGACTGTCTTACATGGTCTGTCTTGATGTTTGCTTGTCATTGGGAGATAGAAGCAGAACCCTTCTGGATTTTTTTGATATAATTTGCACATTTTGTAACATAACTAGCTAAACATGTGTATTGTTATATTTCCAAGCATCTTGGAGGTAACATTTTTGTAGATGTGCCTTAATATTCAGTAAAGGTGCAAACACTTTTGTAATGACTTGACTATATTAAGTTATAATAATGTTATTAAAAGCACTTTTGTGGATCTCCCCCACACTGGCAATTGGATTTTTCAAGCCACGATTCCAGATGGGGTTACAACAGAAGTGTATAGAGAAGAAATATTCTCTCTCTGCTAAGTGACATGATGCCTTTTGCACATGCTACCATATATTGCATTGTCTGTTGGATCCATATTGCAATGAAAACGCACCTAATTTTCTGCACTTTCTTATTCCTAGATATCTTTCAGAATTGCTGCTTCCAAGGTTTCTTCTCCCTGTTGACTATTTCAGATTATTTTCCCCACAAGCTTTAGTTGACATTTTTTCAAGATGGCTCTAACTTTGATTCTTTTGTCTATGTCTAATCTCTTGAGGCCCTCATATATAATTTTTCTTTACTGATGTTTGCAACACCTTTCCATTTTTGTACCCTCTGCAGATTTCATTAACAATATTTACTCCTTATTCCAGATAATTAAAATGAGAAGCATTTGTTTTTGATTTTTTTTTTTAAAGATGATTCACAACCAGGTTTCTGAATCAGGTTTGCTATTGACTTTGCCTTAGCTCCTCTTGCACTGATAAATGGAAAAGAGAAAAAGGAGGAATGATGTTGCCCTACTACTTACTAGTCAAGTTGGCTGACTCAGTGTATTTGCTCTTAACTTTTTGTGGGAGGATGAAAAGGTGTCATAATTTTTTTTTTTTGGCACTCAACTACAGTAGATCCAGTGAGAAGAAATACATGGCCTCACACTAACAGCGTTAAAGCACTGCTAAAGTATTGCATATAGGACATTGACAAATTTCTTCCAGGATTTTTGTTTTCTCTGCTATTAAGCATTCAAACTCCAGTGTTTCATTACCACTGATGATATAGAAAGCCTTATTGACATTCTATCCATCTGTTCACAACATGCATTATTAAATGTGAAGCAACTAGTAGGTAGGAGTATACTTGCCAGCTACAGAACAGATTCTCTGTAGTTTCATGCTCACTACAAATTTTCTAGTATTCTCTGCCAGTTTCTTTGCATCATGTGCAATGGGGAATTTTTTGTGGTGTGCATTTGTATATAGAAAAATTGCATCAAAATAATTTAGTATTTCATTATCCTTGCTTTGTAATCTTTGGATACAGTTTCAAAAATCCTAGGAGTCTTTTAACATACAAGAACTGACTTTTGTACCAAGTCTCTCTAACTCTTCAGGTTTTTTAGAAACAAATATGCCATGTTACCTATGAACAGGACAATGGGGCCCTGATGAGTAGCCCTATTCATGTATTTTTGGAACCAACAGAAATTAGCTTGACTATTTACAGATTTATAACAGTTGGTTGTTGAATGTTTTATTTTCATTCCCAGTTGGTACAATATGTTCACAGCTGATGCTAATGGCTTGCCCATTTGATTTCACATATGGTCCACTGTTAGGGCCCTCTAAAGCTTTCTTTTATTGTCAGGCTTCTTTAAAATGATCATATATTTAGTTTTGTTCTGTCTGCTGGGAAAATGACTATGAAACTCAGAAACTTGGCAGCTAAAAAGGAAATCAGTGACTCTGTTGATAAAGATTCAAAGAATTTGGGTCAAAATGTCCCAGGAAGAACATTTTCTGTAAACACTGAATACAGACAAATACCCTACTAGACTGTATGAAATTCAGTACACAAAGAAATATCCTCTTTCCATCTTTCTGTCTCTGTGAAGCTGTGCTTGAGTTACCCTTGAATGTTTCAACTTGAGGGACCCTTGAGTGTCGCTGAGTATCAGCAAGACATTACTTTCACAGGGTGTTAATTACACTGGGAAACAATTAATGCAGAATTTGTGCAACTCTATCCACTATTTATATCTTTAGGTCGATATTATTTTTGCTGATAATATTTTATAAAAGGAGAAGACTGCCAAAACAGGTCTTTTTTCCTTTGGTTTGTTTAAGAACCTTTAGGGTAGGAGTGTAGGAGAAGTGCAGCATATTAATACAAGAACAGAAATTAAAATTACAAACTCGTCAGTAATCTTTATCCTCTTATACAGAACCAGGATTTATATTGTAAAATCTAACTGATAAAGCCACACTCTCATAAAAAGATTTTCAAGATTATTGCATTACCCTTTGAGGGCTAAAATACTTATTTATTCATCGGAGCAGATCATAATAGCTCTGATTCCCTGAGAAGTGGGCATTGTATGATAATTGAGAGGGCTAGTATGTTAATTGTCCTCCACTTCACCTCTAGATGTTTAACTGCTTATCTAGTCAACCAGCAAACAATAATGCTCACTTATTTGTGCCTTACTGTTCAAATCATTTTTTGAAGAGGGTAATTTATTTGAAATTAAGCAGGAGGGTATTCACATGGAAGGGGCATTGAATTATGCCAGATTAACCCATTAGATGTCACTAGGTGGTAGTTGTAGTTTTTCAACTATACAATTTTCAGAGTACAGTAGAACCTGCCAAGAGTGACCACTCCTTGGACTTAGGAAAAGTGATGGCTGGTAAGAGGTGCTCTCTCTTCAAAGATTTGCACACCAGAGAGCAGTGGTGTTTCGGGGCCTCTGCAAGTAGTCGCTCGTGACAGGTGGTCTCTAAGGCAGATTTTACTGTACCAATAATATAATCTAGAATGTGGTATATTTCTCTAACAAATGGGACACTATTATCAGTTTTTATTGTACTGCTTCTATTTCTGTTATCACTCACAGAGGCTGTTTGTTATTGTGATATATAAACACATGTTGATGGAGGTAACATGCATGCCTGAGACATTTTAACCTCTGGCATTGGTGATACTGAGTTCGTTTAGGTAGGATTCAAGTTCTGGCATCTTTAGATTGAGCTAAAGATTTGCACGCTATTGGTTTAGAATGTGAGCAATTAGAGTGGGTTGGGTTGGAACATAAGTCAAACAAGAATGATTTCAAAAGAATATGGTTAATCCCAAGAGGCAATAGAGGAAACTAAGGCAAAGTCTACACAGGGATAAAACACCCACAGCTGGCCTGGGTCTTGGCTCTGGGGCTGAAAAATTCCAGGATTTGCCTTGGGCTGCAAATAAAGGGACTGTACAGAGGGCACCGAGATAGGCCCCCCTGTTGGACTTATATCCTGGAAGGGGTTTGATTTTTATCTCATATACAGACTGTGTGACTTGGCTGGGGGATTCACCACTACATCGGTGCAGAAGTGCAGGCACATGCACTCAGCCCAGGGGGCACTCGTGAGAGGTGAGTGCTCACTATTACAGAGACACGAAATTAGCTGTACCTGTAGTATCCCCTGTCTCCATATGTTACACAATCAGACCTTCAGTATCACAAATATATCAGCATTCACCTCACTGAATTGAGCCAGTAAAAATAGCTACAGCCTCAGATCAATAAACTCTTCCCTTCCCATAACAATAAAACCTTCCCAACTCCGCACAATGTACCCTTTCCTTTCATATGACCATCCTTCTCTTACCCACCCTCATATATCATATTCCCTCCAGACAAAAAATGCTATCCGCTTCTTAAGGAAATACTCTTCTCCTCTCTCTAATCTAATAACCCTTTTTCCTCTTACATCAAACACATGTCCCAAAACTTGGTGGTTTACTGATGGAATCCCAGGGGCTAGGTGATAATGACCCTGCTAGTTGGTATCCTTGCCTACCAGCAGTGATATATCTTAAAGGCATCCCATTTCCTGCATCTTGGTGCTGATTTGGTGGGGTATTGGGTGGAAATAACCCAACGTGGGAGAAAAGAATGATTAGAGTAAATGATAATTTATTATCAGCATTGGATATATTTTTGGAAGCTCTCTTTCCTAGATAGAACGAAATTACTTACAGTGTTAACGTAGAGTCTTCTGCAACAATGTAAATGAGTTGTTAACATGGCATTTCATTGCTCTAATAATTCAAAGCCACTAGCAAGCTTGATGGGTCTGCAATAAATGTTTTATTATTTAGGAAAATATACTATACAAGTTGCAATGTGCCATGCTTATTCATGCTGTAAATCAACAAAGATCAGCAGACTGAACAGAAAAATGAAAAGCTTATTTAGAAACTGACATAAGCTTTCAGATGAGCAGGGATGGCTGAAGTTAACTGCATTCATTTTTCTTTGCTTGTCACACTTGCCACTTGAGTTTCACTGCTAAAGATAGTGTGGATGGTTTTGCTTTATGAAATTATATCTACAGAGACAGCATTTGCATGTATACAGACTTATTTATAATAGAGTTATCCCTAAAAAATACAACAACCCCCAAACAATCGAAAAATTTATGTTAAAAATAAAATTAACCCCCCAGTTTTCAAATTATTGAATGGGAGTGAGCTATGTAGATCTGATTCACTGACTTTAAAGGATCTAACTGTAACCAACCGAAACAAGGAAATTCCGAATTATGGCTGCCATTCCATCGCTAACTCTGCTCATAGGACTAAACTTTAAAGAAGATGCACCGATGCTACATGCTTAAAACAAGAAATTTCACAACAAATGCATTTCAATGTACTTTAAATTGTTCAGCCATTTAGCTAACTGCATTATTTATGCTGTTTAGAGTAACTTGTGACTTGGTACCATAGACCAAAAGAGTAGAGAGGGAAAGGAGTAGGCAGGTATAGCAGTTTCAATCAGGAGCTGGAGGCAGGGAGTTGATTCTAGTATGTTTGTGATGTACCTGAGAATGGAGCTCTCATCATTGGGTAGGTGGGATCTCCCTTTCCTTTCTCTTCCTGGAGCATGTGAAGATAGCACTTTACTGGAGAGAGAGTGTATGTTCAGCAGGGGCTGCATTGTGTCCTAGGTTCCCCTCTGCCTTCATGACCCTTTTCCCTCTCAGGTGACTCCGCCCCTCTCCCAACCAGTAGCCTGACCCCTGGCCAACGAACCCCTATACCCACCCCTTCCAAATCTGACAGAGTGGCATTGTGACCTGCCACAAACCTGAGTGGCACTCGGACCCTGTGGCGTTTCAATGCAACTGGCTTAAATTTGGCCTGGCTAACCCCTATCATGATAGAGGGCAGTCAGGCAAAATCTGAGTAAATGGCATTGCAACCTGGCACATGGGATTGCAGTGCTAGTCAGCTCTGGCCTGGAAAAAGGTGGCTGAACCATGGCCCAGATGGTCCCCCACCCCTGGCTCCATGGCATACAATGTTCAGGTTGTGATGGATTTGGACCTGCTCTGCAATAATTTATGAATATTGCTAGGTTTACTGTATAAATATATTGGCTTAGTTTAATAGGGACTATAAGGAAAAACAAGGAGGAAGGGAAAAGAACGGTTCAAGATAAGCCATTTCTTAGAAACACTTGAGAGATGTTAAAGGACAACGCCTGAACAGTTAGTTTTGAAGAGTGTGATGGGCTACAGTTCGGGCAACTTGGTGTGAGGCTGGCGGGGCCGGACAGGCCGCAGAGATGGGATCTCTGAGGCAGTGTACTTAGAGGAGAGCTTTTACCTCCTTCCCCACCCCCCAACTTGCAAAACTAATTTTAGTCCAGAAGGTCCAAAGCTGGGAACACAGAAAAACAAAAGAACTCTGGCAGTTTGAAAAGAATAGTTGTTCAGAGAAACCAGCCTAAGACAGGGACCCTCTAGGGTGATGGAAGAAGTTAAGCCTGCCTAGCTTACTATCCAGAGATAGAAAGCCTGTACATAAGATAGATGTGTAGACTGTTTATTTTAATATCCCCTTTAACGCTTTGTTCCTAATGATGAAATAAACAATACTTTGTCTGCAGGCTTCTGATCACCATACAACACTTGTCCCAGGGCCCCAAAGGGAGGAACCACAAGGATCTGAGCTTAGCTGGACCCACCGGGTGAGAACAGTTGATACTTAGGGTACTGTAGCTCAGGGCCCAGTCTAAGAGTGGGAGAATTTGCATAATTCCACTCCAGGATAGATAAATGCACAAGGTGTGATACCTGAGAGAGTGCAGTGAGAGAGACCAGAATTGGGACACTCACTAGCTCTGCAACTTTGAAAAGGTGCAGAGATGTCTGAGAATTAGAGCATTCCAGAAGGCTAGGTAAAACTGCCTAAAGATGGAGGAAATATTGGGAGGAGTGTCAGTAGTTATCAGATCAGATTGGAGTACAGGAGGCGTGTATGTGGAATCACTAATCAGTGGTCTGTTATTGGCATATTAAAATAATTTTGTTTGTCAATGAGTGGACATGTCTGCAACATCCTGGATTCTGAAGTTATTTAGTGTAGAGCAAGTCTCAGTGAGTATCTTGTTGCACTTATTAATAAAACGGAGCAAAACTTTCAACTGAAACTTTTCTGATGAAAAATGCAGATTTGGCGAGACCGAAATATTTTGCAAATTTGTGATATTTTTAAAAATAAAATAAAATTAAAATTCAGAAAAAAGTTCAAATTACTTCATTTTGACTGTTTTAAAATGAACCATTTAGAAGTTTTGATTCAAAACAATTTTTCCTTTGAAATTTCCTTTAATTATTTTGAAATCATTAAAAAATGTTAACTGCTCAAAATTAAAACAAAACATTTTGTTTGACTCATTTTGATTGGAATTGCCAGTGAACTGAAAAGTCCATTATTTGCCCAGCTCTACTTATTATTTTGAGTAGACCCATTTACTTCCTTGAACTTTGCCTGGTGCAAGTAAGTGTTTGCAGGAGTGGGACTTAATGTTGCAACTGACAAAACACAGCACTTTTTGCATGCAGGACCAGTGAAGAGAGACTTTGCAAAAAGTGGAGGAAACGGAATTTAAAAACAAAGGATTCTGCTGGATAAATGCAAAGTTCAGATAGTTAATATAAACACAAAAGTGTGAGCACATTTTCATTGAAGTGGACCATGCCAGCCACAACTTCTCTCTTGCATGTATATACTGGAGTAAATATTTCTTTACAGCATATGGTTTGTGATCAAGCCATGTACAAAATGTTACATGTTTTGAACTATTTGAGGGTGCATCTCTTATCACTCATCAAATTACATGCACATACCCTGTTTCCCCGAAAATAAGACAGTGTCTTATATTAATTTTTGCTCCCAAAGATGCGCTAGGTCTTATTTTCAGGGGATGTCTTATTTTTCAGAAATGAAAAATGCCTTATTATCGGTGGATGCCTTATTATCGGGGAGGTCTTATTATCGGGGGGATGCCTTATATTACAACGAGAGGCAAAACTGTAAGTAGGCCTTATTTTCGGAGGATGTCTTATTTTCGGGGAAACAGGGTAGTTCAGTAGTAGTTTTTCAGTTTTCATGATTTCATACTGCATTCTTATATGCATACTTACAGTATGTCTTTTGGACACTAATGGACTGATTCTGGTCCTACAGTGGTATAACTCAGTTGACTTAAATGGAGTTACTTCTGATTTATGTTGTTTTGAGAGAGATCAGAATCGGACCCTTAATTCAGCTAAAGAACCCCAGAAAGAGCTAAAGAACAGAAAGGAACTGTGTTGATAGACTGGAATCACCCTATCATTTAGTTCTAAGCTGACTTAAATTTGAAAATGTTTCTAATATGATTTGAAGGACGGACAAAGATATCTGCTGCTTATTCTAGTCAAACTATTTCATCTCTCCCTAATTATATTCTATATGTGCAAATGGGAACCTTACATGGGAATTTTCCCACTCCTGTATTTAAATCCTCTGCCTTAACTTTTCATTAACAAATATTCTGTATATCTAAGAATCCCTTAGATGTGGCACTGCATCATCTCAACAGAACTACTATGGTTCATTCACTCATTTATTTAGTCAATAGATAATTCTGTTCGGGAAGTATTTATATTTTAATTGTACTGTAGCCTTAGCCTCCTTTTGAAATGACATAATTTTGCTCTCACTTGGTTGTGTTGTGTTGTTGTTTTTTAAATAGCAACAATTTCTGCAAAATCTTTAAAGCTAAATCATTCTTAGACTAATTTAAATAAAATAGTCTGAAATCATCAAAAAAAAATTACCTCTCTAGACCATAGTTAATTGAGATAATCCATGTTACGTTTGGGATTTATTGTTTTCCCTGAAAAAAGTTTGCATCTGAACTATCAATTTATATATCAAGTTAAATCCAATTAAGATGGCTGAATTATAAGCATCATAAAATGGAGATGGCAACAGACATTTAATTATAACTGTGCTGCCAGTCACCAATATAACAAAAGAAAAAATGCTGACTTACAACACAAAGTACTGCCTGATACATTTAGTGTAATAAAGAAATTATATACAGTCAAACTGCATATGGTTGAAATAGCTGGAAAATCTATATTCTCTGTTTTTTGGGGGAAGGATTTTTTCCAATTAACACACTTAATGGAATAGCATATTTTTTTTTATATGAAGCTTTGATTTTGATCACAGATTAAGAAAAAACCCACACACTTTACAGCAAAAAGATAGGAAGCCTTAGGAAGCTGATTCATGATACAGAAGAATGTATAATTGATGTGTGTGGCTGGTTGGATGGTAAAATAACAATACCATCCATTAGAGATGAGAGCTGTAACAACTCAGGCAGTGAGGCAGTATGTATTTTATAGGTCACCTGGGCTCCATTCGGATCTACAGGTTGCTATTCCTTCTCCATACTTGAAAGCATTTAATGGATTATTATAAAAGAAAAGATATGGTATGCAGTAATGGTTTAAATTGAAGCTCTGTCTATATATGTGTGACTTCTAAATGAGTGCTTCACTTTTAAAATTCTCCCATGGCATACTTGAAAGTTTGCCAGAGCATCAAGGAATCAAAACAATGAATTCAGCAGTAGAATAAAGGACATTGATTATTGTTTTTGCTTTCTTTCATAGTATAGACATATATAAATAAGGAAAGTTAATCAAGAAATAAACTATTCCTCCCACCCCAGAACTATTGTCTGTTATCTTTAAAAATGTTTTGCAGTTTAAACTTTCTGAAAGTATCAAAGCAAGAAAAAAGGGGTTTCAGAATGAAACTTAAGGCATCAAGAAATTACAAGCTAAAAGCTCATGATAAAATCATGGGCTGAAATCAGAGAATACCAGCTTGCCGGGAAAATACCTCCTTCATATCAAAACTGATATAAGCTGCAGGATGGAGAATCTTTTCTGCTTTGTTACTCTTGAGCATAAGTTTTATTTCTGCCTTTAATGAGTAGTATTTTACAAATCTAATGGAACATAATTTTATCAGGTTTCCCTAAGAGAATGTCATAGCATGAATACAGTCCCATCTAATTTAGTATAATGCTTACAATATACAAGCAAATATAACTAGGTATCTCAAGTTAGAGTAGCAGCCGTGTTAGTCTGTATCAGCAAAAAGAACGAGGAGTACTTGTGGCACCTTAGAGACTAACAAATGTATTTGGGCATAAGCTTTCGTAGGCTAAACCCACTTCATCGGATGCATGCAGTGGAAAATACAGTAGGAAGATATATAAACACAGAGAACATGAAAAAATGGGTGTTGCCATACCAACTATAATGAGACTAATCAATTAAGGTGGGCTATTATCAGCAGGATTAAAAAAAACGTTTGTAGTGATAATCAGGATGGCCCATTTCCAACAGTTGACAAGAAGGTATGAGTAACAATAGGGGGAAAATTAGCATGGGGAAATCGCTTTTACTTTGTGTAATGACCCATTCCACTCCCAGTCTTTATTCAAGCCTAATTTAATGGTGTCCAGTTTGCAAATTAATTCCAATTCTTCAGATAAAGAAAGAGGAGGATGAAATTGAGCAGTTACTTGTGCGTGAACTTTTTCTGGAGCAGCTTCATTCAGTGTAGCACTCCTTCTGGGCCCGGCCAACTAACGCTGGCTGGGGGGACAGGATAGTGATGCAGAACTGAGATGACCAGCACTGGCCGCAGAACCTCACGATGACAAAAGCCGTTTTCCTAGAAATCAGTGCAGAGCTCACCCTGGAGTTGCAAATACAGAAGATCTCCCCTTGTAATGACCACAGGCTTTTCCATGCTAGCTGGAAGCTTGCCACCCCTGATTACAACTGGTCAAGGCCTAACCAGTTTGGTGTTGTTGAATCAGCTGTTTGGACTGTTGTCATGGAGGTGTGCCTTAGTATCAAGAAGGTGCTGTTGCCTCAGGTCATGAATCTTGGAGATTATTGATGGATTTCATAGCGAGGGTTCCAAAATTGTATTGGGGTCAATGATGGGACCATGTGCATATTCTTTGTCCTCACACCAGGCCTCTGAGTTCTTCAACAGAAAGAGGTATATTTTCATGATGCTGTGAGGCCTGGTTGATCACCATGGAAGGTTCACCAATAGCAATGTAGGCTGGGCTGGAAACCTCCATGATGCCAGAATCTTTAGGAACTCAGGTCTGTGTTCTGCAATGAGATAAGGAATTTTTGATACCAGGACCACTGTGGACATTAATGGTTTGATTCCTACTGTCATTCTGGGAGACCCAGCTTATCCTCCGCTTCCCTGGCTTATGGAACTGTTACTGGACACTTGAATAGGAGAAAGGACTTGTTTAACTATGCCCTGAACTGCAGAATGACGGTGGAGTGGGCACTTAAAGTCTGAAATAAAGGTGATGGTCCCTCATGACCAGGCTGGAGGCTGCAGAGCAATATCTGCCTTGCGTGATAGCTGCTTGCTGCATTTTGCAAAACATCTGTGACAGCAAGGTGGGTGGGAGATGGAGAGACTTTCTGAACAGATGTTATGAACAGCCAGAAAGGTTGCCTCTGTTAAATATTGCAACTGATCAGTGGCACAGGGCCAGCAATGCATCATGCTCCTACTTTGAGGCTAGGTTTTAGTTGAAAAGTGTGTGTGTGTGTGTGTGTGCATGCGTGCACACACAAGCACCTTTTTGCAAGGATTTTTTTATTTTTTTTCAACCAAGTAGTAAATAGAGTTGTAAATCTTTTTTTGACTATAACACAGTGCAAACTAAAAACCAACACAAACTAAAAACTGAAAGTGCTGAGTGAATACATATTTGTATTGATGAGGTAAAAAACTTGGGTTTTGGGGAAGCCATTCTAATTTCTTGGGATGTGGGACCGCGATGGAAGGGCATGTCTCTTTTAGTTGTAGGGGTGTCCCAGTATTAATTGCTCTCTGTGTCTTGGACTGTGGAGAGGTGAGGCAAGGGCCTGTTGAAGAAATGATTTTCTCTTCACTTCCTTTCTGGGTATCTGTCAGAGACTCATCTCTAGGCACTGCTGATACGACAGTGGTTTAGTATCCACTTTGATCAGACCTGGGAAGGGTAGACCTTGCTAGCCCAGTTGGAGGCAGGCAGGGGCGTTCCCCAATTAATAGTTCCTCCATTTTCCTCTTAAGGAGACTTATCTCTAACATTGCTTTGTTTACTGTTTGTTTTCCCCCAACAGCTCCTTTGAATCTAACTCTATGCAGTAAGGCAGGATAATATCAAACTGATAAACTCAGGTGCATATGATCTTTATAAAAATAATACACAACTCCCTCATTCTCCACAGAAGAGCAAAATGGAAAGGGATAGTTAGGAGAGAAAAAAGGAAGGGAAAATGGGAACAGAGAGGAAGAAAGGGAGGGGAAAGAAGAGAAGATGAGCACAGAGGATAGAAGAAGCCTTACATACATTTTGGCAGTGCCAGGTAAGGGGAAAATTTGGGAGAACCACCCAAAATTCTAGTCAGTCGGTCACTTGTGTGTGTATATATTTAATAATTGTATGTGGGTTTTTTTAAATATCTGGCTCCTCTGCTGGTGTAAATAGGCATAACTCCGTTAACTTCAGTGGAGCTATACCAATTTACACTACCTGATGAGCTAGCTCTTGAGTTGTTATATAGTAATTTATGGGGTGGTGTGACAGTACGTAACATGTACTTGCCTAGCAATGGAGCGAGTGAATAATTTCACAATAATTCATTCTCCGGAATACATTTGTGGTTAATTAAAAAGTACTGTATCTATCAAATGAATGTATGTGCGAGAAAGAGAGTGTGTGCATGTGTATGTGACATAAAAGACATTTTAGTTTCATCGTCCTCAAGAGCATTTAACAAAGTTCTGCCATTAGGATTAGGTGGACATGTTGATTTGACTTTGTATTTTCTGTTTCTATTCAATTGTGGTAAAGCATGCCACAAACTCTAGAACAGTGGTTCTCCAACATTTTTAATTCTGTGGCTCAAATCATAAAAGACCCCTTTTCAAGACCACCTTCAGTCCCAATCCCTAGTCATGCCTTGCTTAGTCCTCAAAATCTTTCCATATGATGACTACTATGATCACTGACATTTCATAGACCGTAGGTTGAGAACCACTACTCTAGAATAAAATGGACTTTCTATCTATGGGTAAATAGTGATATGCTATAGACATACAGTGGTGGCATCATACAAGCTCACATGACGTTTCACTCATTCTTGTGATTGGTAATGTATTTCTCACATTATTTCAAAATAATGGCTCATGGTCAATATTTCACTGGAACATCCTATATATATATATATTATGAAATATTCAGATTTCTCCCTAGCAGGGGTGAATTTGTCTTGAGTAGACCAGGATAATTTCTTATAATTTCTTTACTTTTGGGCAATACAACATTTTAGGGGGGAGGGATATTTCTCTTTAACATTTTCCTTTAGATTATGAATAAAAGTTCTCAAAGGACTGTTTCTTTAGTTATTTTAAAATATTCCATGACTGTTAATTGCCATTGCCTCTGGACCATTCAGACTTTGGTGCCATACATTTTAAGGTTTGAAATATTTGGCAACTAAGCATGGTGCTTATAGGGTTAGATCCTCAGCTGAGGTAACCTGGCATTCACTTCAGTGGCGCTACACTGATTTATACCATCTCAGAATCTTATCTGTCCTATAATCCTGCAAGATGAGAAACTTTAAAAAATAAAATATCTCATTATCACAAAATCTTCAAATGAGATGTGATGTGAGCTGGCAGCATAGGAGACTGTCCTTCCATGATCACACCAACTTTGAAAAGATAGAGGCTAATAGAGAATTAGATCTGCTGGGAGCAGTGGCAAAGCCAGAGAAGGAATTCAGTCACAAAGCAGAATTAGCAACTAAGATCAATAAACTCTATACTTTAAACAGAAGTACTGGTCAAGGAAAACCAGGATGGACAAACAGCAGGGCCTAGAACAAAGAAAATGCTATAAAAGAAAATTGGCTCAGAGGCTACTAAGTAGAAAACAGTAGAGAGCAGTATGGAGTCATCTTTGACACAGGAGGCCGCTGACGAAAGCTAGGTATCCCAAAGAATAACACAGAAGCCCATATGCTGATGGAGGTCCTAATTTCTTGTTCTCTTCATGCCTGCTTTCTATTACCTTGTGGAGGTAGCAGGGCCAAACTTGCAAGAAAAATGCACACAGTAGTCAATAGTGTTATGATTGTCTATATGTCTCTGCTTTGATTCTCCTAAAAGCCTGGAGCTGTGTCTTGTCTGAGGAAATATTTTTTGTCAGCTGAGAACAGCTTTGTGAGGACACTAAGTACGTTTGGTTTCATTTAGATTCTGTAAAGGATATATTAATCAACGTTCCATTGCCTCAAATCCATACAAGTCCCAGTCAGAAACAGAATATACACTATATTCATTGTGGCATAGCTACCCATTCTCCCTTTGGAGTCTGGTTTGTTTTTAGGATCCTCTCATACTGCTGATCTGTTTTGCTGGATTTTAATCTAATTGATGTAAAGATTGAGAACTATTTAAAAAGATAAAATATAACACTGCTTTAGAGGACAAAAAGTGTCTCTTTTGGCACTGTGCTGTTGTCAGTAGATATCTGTGCCTTATTCTCATTAAAAAGTATGAAAGAAATTAGCCAGAACAATGTCTGTAAATGACACTCTGGTCTCATCTTTGTTCATCATTATCATAATGTAATACCGGCCTTCCAAAATTATTAGCCTTAGTCACTCACTATCAGTCACAGTGCTGGGCTTCCAAAATTATTAGCCTTAGTCACTCACTATCAGTCACAGAATTGTGTATCTTTCTGAGATTCAACCCTTAACTTTAACAGGTATATAATAGAAAAAGAATATGAACACTGAAACATGAGAATCGATGTTTCTCATAGTTATGCTGGGTCCTTCTCTCATGCAGCATTTATTGTTCTTCACCATGTCATTAAGGAGCAGGACTGTTGTTTTCTGGGCCTGAAGTTGAAATGCAGAAACCTTTAAATAACAATCAGGATTTCTCCTTTCTTAGAGTGAGTTAAAAGGTCATCCACTACTTAAGGCCACCTCTGTCAAATTAGCACTAGTCATCTTCCATCCCTGCATCAAGTGAGGTTTTTAGAATAAAATGGATCTTCTCCTAAGGCACATACCCCTGGGTATTAAAGAAAGATGCTATGATATTCTGTATCAAAAAGGTTAAATTCATAGGATTATATGTAAACATTCATTTTACCCTGGCTAACCTGTAAAGATTTCATTTTGCTTCATTTATCTTCTCTCTTACCCTATGCTAAACCATCCCTGGCTTCGATGAAAGAATCATGTCTCCATTCATTTCCTATCTTGCTGAATTGCCTTCACATTTCCTATCGTCTGCACATAATCCTATTCTCTCCATTATTGTCTTAATACCAAGTACAGCACAAGATAATGGATAGGCACTGTAATAACAGTGTGGCCTGTAGGAGCCCCTCGAGGGAAATATCTTTGACGCTGGTTGAATATTAATGTATCCCAGGTCCCTGATCTTCCTCTTTCACTTCATCTCCTGTTTTCTAAACTACATAATGACTTTCATATACATGACAAAAGCATTAGAACAGAAAAAGACTCATTGATGAGCAGCAGGGCTGTGTGATATTAAGAAGTACTATTCTCAGTTCTTTGTATGATTTTTGACCACCATCAGAGACTGTGTATGCAGGTAATTTCTGATTTGAATGATACAGGCATAAAGAAACATTATCATACTCTGTTAATCCAAATGCCCATCACAGGCACTGCATGAAAATAAATTAAAATGTAATTCTTCAATAATGCATCTGTCTACAGGATGATTTTCAGCAGATTAAAAACAAACAACTTGATATCACTTAGAATAGCTGGTGGATTGTTTCTGAGAAGCTTAATCATCAACAGATTATGAATGGAACAGTAAATCAAAGCAGGGTATGTTAAACCATGTAGATTGTGTTGTAGCTACAATTTACTGTACATAATTTTTTAATAAAAGAGAGAGAATTGATTTTTGTGAGCATAAACATTGAGTCCTATGAGAATTTAGCTGCTGTTACTGAAAAGGGAAATGGTAAGGGTATTATGCCTGTCATGCAGTAGCAATAATCTTTCATTCTCAAACAGAAGTTTGTTTTGTATGGCTTTACCTTAGGCAATATTATCCCCCTTTCATTTTTCTTTTTTTTCTGTTTTGACAGAACCCCCTTCTTTTGCTATAAGCGGTTGTTAACAAGAACTAATTCTAGTACAGAAGGCGGCAGGTAGGATATTCTTTCTGGAGCCTGAACACAAGGATTGTTTAGAAGGTTGGCCAAGTAGGGAGTAGCCAAAAAAATTCCCCTCTTTTCAGAAATAAAATTGACAAGCTTGCTTACCCACATGAATTATCTTAATTAATTTCTAAAAATGAAGGACTACTTGCAAACTTCACCAATTGCTTGTGTACATGAGGGGTTTAATTTTTTTTTAGTGAACCTCATGACTTGCAGGCTTCTGCAGAAATCACGTCTGCCTGCCTGTCTGATGTCAGCAATATTAGAAGCAACACAGCTATTGACCATCAATCATTATAGATAATATCTGGAGAAATGATTTCTAATAGAGGCAGCTGAGAAAAGAAAGCAGGGTGCAGAGGAGGATAAGAGTGGAGACAAGTCTGGGAGAACTTAGATCAAAAGCAAATAAATTACACTTACAAATAACAATAAGATGAATTTTGGAGCGAACAGCAGAGTCAGTGGGGTAAAAGTTTGAAAAGGCAGGATTACCAAAACACAGACAGGCATGAATAGAGAAAACCACTATAAAAATGCACAGACATTCGATGCCTCAAGAAAGCACTGCAGCTTTTCCCTCTTCATTGGTAAATTCCACATCTCCCAGTGAATAGATGCTGCCTAAGTACCTTTCCTTTTCAGGACCCAGTTAATTAGTGCTAGGTCCTTACTCAAGCTAGCAAGGGGGCAGTGGTGGGTCCAAGAAAATGCCACTCCAAGGGAAGTGGCTGAAGCCATACTAAAAATAAATCTGCCCCAAGAGGAAAAGAAGAGACAGTCTGTCTACCCCTTTGCCTACATTGTTTTGTTTTTATGCTTTAACTTTAAGATAATTAATTTGATTTTTTTTAGTTCTTATAATGTTCCATTTTGAAAATGTTGAGTAATCTAATATTAGATTACAATGCTCCTGCATTTTAAACCGTGCTCACAAAGAGAAAAAAAATTAATATGAAGCTACAAGGCATTGCACTGTACATCAGAGATAAGAAGCTGTCCCTTTAAAACACTGTTAACATTGTTGCCAAGTCCTGTTGCTTTCATTATAAATGTGATGTTTTTATTTCACATGTGTTTGCTTGCCAAGAAAAAGTGACATCCTTTGTAACCCTGGTAGCATGGGAACCCAGTGTAAGATACTGTAAACAAGAAGGGGGGAGACAAGAGGGGACTTAGTTTACTATTTTTAGAACTCACTCAAAAATTGTGGGGTCTAAAATTAGAGCATTTCTCAAAGACTTTGAGATCAGTTTCATTTGTCTCTTGAAAAATGCAAGTCCTAGTCTACTATTTGTATTATTTTTATTTATCACGTTGGTTCTCTAATGGCCCCAGAAGTGAGGAAACAAGTAGTTTTCAAACAAGAGTCTATTGTTTACATAGCCTGTTTTAGGCACATAGTAACTGTTATATCTCACAAGCTGCACAGGAGACAGCCATAGAGATGGTGATGTTGCCTGGTTCTCTCATTTTTGTCTGGTCAGAAATAGGAAGCAGTTTTCCCATCCCAGGAGAATTTTAGAAATTTCAAAATTTTTCTCATCCTGACCTGGGACAAAAAGTCATAACCTCAAAAATGTTCATGAACTGATAATCTGAAAAAGAAATTCATATCAGGGAGACAAGGTAGGTGAAGTAAAATCTTTTATTGGATTTATTACCTTAGAGAGATATTACCTTACCCATCTTGTCTCTCCATTATCTTGGGACCAACACAGCTACAACAACACTGCATAATTCATATCAGGCCAGTTAAAATGTTTCTTTTCAGTTTTGACCTATCACTTTCTTTTTATTATAAATTAACTTAAGTTCTTAAATAAAAAGTCACTTTGCACCAAAACTGGATCTTTTGTTTGAAAATTGTCCAAATGAAACATTTTGACAATTTCAATTTTTTAAAATGTTTAATCAGAAGATTCATTGAAATCTTTCCCATGAACAGTTTTGACAAATCAGTATTTTCTGGAAAAAAGTCTAAACATCTCTCAGGATCAGGAAAAAAGCCCAGCACTGTGATGGCTGCTCCTGGGGCTCCTGCATGTGGCAGTGATGGCCATGCAGTTATGGGCTATTGCTGATCAATAGGATGAGCATGCTGCCGCCCAAAACAGGCTGCTACACTGAGTAAATTGCCTAGTGAAAAGAAATGTCCAAGAGGGGTAGCGTGAAACTGTAAAAATATCTTATTGCTGTGATTCAACATGTAGACATTTGCTTCCAGCTGAAGAAGATTCTTGTCTACTGCTATAACATTTTTGTAACTTTGCCAGATGCTGTTGTGACCCAGGGACCTCTTGATGCCAACAGAGGGCATAATGGGAGCATAAGGGTTATAGGAATCTCCTGTGCCTCGTATGTACATTCTAGTTCAACAAAGAGTGTCATGTGAGGTCCCAAATAAAAACTGGTGTCACACTGGTCATCATGATAATTGTGAAATGTACGTACAGATATTATGTAAGGACTTATATATATATAACTGGAAATTATATTCTTATGAAACTTGAGAGTTGGTTACCAGGAAAGGTAAAAATTGGGTTTTTCTCCAGGAGAGAGATGTTTATCCATCAGTCTGTTTACATGTAAACTGAGTATTGTCTGGTTCACAATGGGCAGCCAAAGTCAAATGCTAATGAAAAGCTGATGGTGAGGGGAAAACTTTAGAAGGAAGCCTACAAGAAGAGGTAAACCTTGGGGGAGAAGGGGAACCCTATCTTGAGGTGCACATCCAAAGTGTGTTCTGGTATATTTGGGGGCAAAGAGGACACCCTGGCATCCCACACCTGGGATGTAAGCGGAACACAGTTCGCTTCATGAAAAAGAGATCTCAGCCAGGCTTGGTTGAAAACACTGGAGAGAACTTTGGGTGAGATCAGCTTCTTTAGGCAGGAGGCTAACTTGTTATTAAGTGCCGTCTCTAGAAAGTGGTTTATGATTTTGTTTTATACATAACCATTTGTTTCCAATATTCTTACTCACTATCACTTAAATTTCTGTTCTTTGATAATACTTATTCTTGTTTTCACTATAAATATATCCAAATGTTGTGTGTTTAGCAGAGCTGTGTCCTAAGGTATAACTGATAAGGCACACTGTATTGTTCCTTTGGGAATAGCAGATCTGGTCAGATTTAAAAAAAAAGATTAGATTCTGAATTATATGGTTGAAATTAGCAATTTTTTATGGAATCATAGAATCATAGAAGATTAGGGTTGGAAGAGACCTAAGGAGGTCATCTAGTTCAACCCCCTGCTCCAACCCCAACTAAATCTGTCAACTAAATCATCCCTGCCAGGGCTTTCTCAAGCCGAGCCTTAAAACCTCTGAGGATGGAGATTCTACCACCTCCCTAAGTAACCCATTCCAGTGCTTCAACACCCTCCTAGTGAAATAGTTTTTCCTAATATCCAACCTAGACCTCCACCACTGCAACATGAGACCATTGCTTCTTGTTCTGTCATCTGCCACCACTGAGAACAGCCTAGCTCCATCCTCTTTGGAACCCCCCTTCAGGTAGCTGAAGGCTGTTATTAAATCCTCCCTGACTCTTCTCTTCTGTAGACTACATAAACCCAGTTTCCCTCAGCCTCTCCTCATAAGTGATGTGCCCCAGCCCCCTAGTCATTTTTGTTGCCTTCGCTGGGCTCTCTCTAATTTGTCCACATCCTTCCTGTAGTGGGGGCCCCAAAACTGGACGCAGTATTCCGGACATGGTCTCACCAGTGCTGAATAGAGGGCATAATTACTTCCCTTGAGAAGTGAAACAAATTTGAATATACAATGCTAGACCTTGTTTAACAGTTTATTGTGCCTCTTCTTTTGTAAAGATAGTGGTTAGCAATAAAAAGCTAAATAAATCATAAGGTTAGTTTAGCTAAACTTTTCTCTTTGTATAAAATAGGGAGGTTTTTACTGTTGCCTTTAATTGAATAAGCTCTCTGAAATGATTAGCTACCTATATTTAAAAATAATAATAAAACACACACACACACACACACACACACACACACACACATATATGCTGGATAATAATGAAATCCTTTCAAGTAGATACTGTAGAAATTTGACATCAGTTGCTGATCTTAATCCAAGGAACACTAATTTCACATTTGTGTTTAAACACTATGGGCCAGATCCTTCAGCAGAAAATAACAAAATGGAACTCAGTTTGGAATAATGCAAACTCATACATCAATAATCTGAAACACATTCAAGGAGAGGGAGAAACCTAGGAAACAGATACTGCTGAAAGAGACCTATGGCCAACAAATGAAACATGATTTTCAATACAATATGGCTACAAAAGTTTTGGGCCAAAACTACAAAAAGGCATGTTGTCATGGAGCACAGGGGTGGCTCTGTAATCTTCTGGTATCATTGCACCTGGAAATCTTGCATTGACTTCTGGGGACCACATTACTAGAAAAGAATGATAAACTGCTGAGGGTTCAGGAAGGAGCACTGAATGTATATGGCTTGAGGGAAAGAAGAATAAAGTGAGATTAAAATAACTAAAGTGATCACTGCTTAAAAAGTCAACATTCGCTGATGGATACCATATAGTTTCTTTAGTTATTTATTATTCTAAGTACAGGGAGAAACTGCTATGGTATTTCAGATTGATTGCTACTGGCAAATACTGACTTCTTTTAATGGTGATGACTGTACATATGTCTAAATTGTCTAGCTGCAATTAAGGGAGACATTACACCACTCTAATATTTTGAAACCCTTAGATAATAAGGAAAGAGAGGATCTGTTGTTCAGTGGGCTACATGGACATTACTAGGAATAATGGGATGTAATTATCAAAGTCATAGGCTGAGTATGTACTGCGCTGTGGAATAGTCTCCCAAGAGAAGTTGTGGAATCCAAATCACTTGGAAATTTTAAAACTAGAGGTGAGCTAACTAGACTTGACACAACACTGAAAAAGTGGGCTATAGGAAATAATCATGCATTTGCAGGAGATAGATAGAATGATCTGATATATCCTCTGAATTATATGATCCGATGTACTGCTTGGGAACAGAAGTATAATCATTGAATCAACAGGCTTTAAATTCTGGATTGGTGTGTACATGGCAACAAGTTCAGTGAACCACATAACATGTGGAACCACTAAACATACTATTGTACAGTACAAAAACTGCTCAGGTTTACAAATTGTTGCAGTAATGTACGTTTTTGATTAATTGCTGCTGCTGCATTAATAGGCTTCCCTTGCTTGTTCACAATCTATCCATATTTGGGTTGTATGGTGATAGTCAGATACTGTAGAAAGCTGTTGAATAGTTTGTGTTTATGATCAGCTTAATGAATAGCTTATGATTTATTAGGCGTGATTCCTGATTGATTTTCCTGCCCTCTGTTAATGGTAATTGCTTATCCACTTGTCTTCTGAGATTATATGGGATACAAACGATTCAATTCTATATCCTTTGGGTTTTTTTATCTGCCTGTATATGTTTATATAAACGTTCAGAATACCATATTCTTTGTTTTGTTCAGATGACACATATTAATTTACCACCACCAGTTTGCTCAGCTGTTTGTCTTTGTTTGTTCAAATTGTTACAAGAGATAAACATGTGAATGACATATTGGAAGTGAAACTGCTTTTGATGAATCCACAGTACAATGCTCACTCTCCTATAAACAACATTGTTCCTGTTTCCAAGGCTTTTGTACATAACCAGCATTATCAAAGGCTCTAGTTTAGTGAACTTATTTCTGCAGTCATCATATCAACCTTCCATTCCCTCAGAAATGCTGATAGACTGAAAGCTCTCCCTTCAGACAGTGACGCAGGAATATTAATTAATGTACTACTTTTTAATTCCTAACCTGGAACATTATAACTTTCTCTTTAATGGACTTCTAGATTGTGCTATTGGAGATTAAAGGGAATTCAAAGAACTCTGCCAGAATTTTGGCATACTGGTATGCAACTCCACACTCACATTCAGGTTGTTCTCAAATCAATCTGTAGACTCCCTCCTGGTGATGCTTCAAATTCTTTTAAAAAATGTGATTGGTCTCATTAAAAGGTTCAACATCCCTTTAATCCCACCATCAAATTACTCCTGCTGATACTATTAGTATTTTTGTAATGAAATGTAAAGATAAATAAAACTGCAATTTTTCCTTTTCATAATTTCAGTACTGCTGAACTGTCAAAATTGTACCAGCCCTCATGCTCTCAAGAGATGCCCTACAAAAGCTTTTATACCTCATTATCAACTGGAACAATGGCTATGTCTCTAAATAATTTTAGGCAGACAGAAATGTGTGATTCTTGGCTAAAAAGCAGGACATCTTATGCAGAGTACACTTCTCGGGAATATGAACTCTTGTCTTCATGTTTAGCGTCCTCCTGTTTACAAGTCTGAGATCGTCTTGTAAACATACACTTCCTCACTGTGCCCTTGAACATCTCCAGAATTTAACACTGTTCTATTCATGAACATGAATACTATATTCTTGCCTTTGTCAGCATTCAGTGCCCTGCTGTTCCTGTCTCTTAAAATAAACTCCTTTTTTCATGTAAAAACCAAGAGGCCTGACTATAATTCTTGTACCGCTGCCCTCCTCGAAAGAATCTTTCATTTTGTCCCATAGCTCACACTTTCTTTTCTCAGAAATTCAAAATATAAACACTCTTACAGCATATCTCCTAAATCAATGAATTACTGTACACAGTAGTTAAGCTTTCATGAAAAAAAAATCACTGTCAAGAAGGCTTTGAACAACAGCTATAAGGAGAGAAATTTGAAACTATGGATAATTGATTATCTACATAGCTGTAACTACTGTACCATTCACCTGTGACTATGAGAACTTTTCTTTTTTCATTTTTTTTTCTTTTAATGGGGAAGCTGTTGAGTTAAAAAAAAGTTGACCATGAGACCATAGAAGAAGCAATGTATAGTTTTGTAAAATGCCTGTTTTTAAAACAAGGGACTAAACTGTAGTCTCAGTAACCAAATGGACACTGTATCTGGAGACACAGCATTCCCAAAGGCAAAAGCTGCAAGGGAATTATTCTCAGATCAAAATTGCCCTTAAATAATTCAGATTACTTTTAGAGGACAGTGGGTCTGCTAAAAGCAAGTACTAATTTTTGAAGTTTCATACTGAGCTGCATTGTGTTGTCCCAGTATGCTCTTAAAGCATGTTGTGTCAGATTGTGATGCACTATCTTTCAGGTAATATACTCGCCATCACTTGAAGTGGTTATTTAGCACATAATGAAAACAATGAATAGAAGTAGAGGAAGGTGTTAGTCAAGTAGCTAGCCACTTAGTGGTTCTTACTGTGGTTCTTTAACTTTTAAGACCTCTGTTATAGATGAGGAATCTATGGAACTTGCCAACGGGATATATGCTGACATTTGGGGGCGGGAGGAATATGATTGCAATAGCCAAAATAGCATCCTTTCCTTTGTTTATAACAGATAACATTTGTGCAGAACCAGCATACAAGAAACTTCTGCTTTTGCAGAATTAAAAATCAAACCAAGTAGAAAAATATCACAGAATTCATAGAGATGAGTTGAAACTACTGTCTGAACTGCTCTTATCATTAAATAAAAGCTAGCCATTCTTTCTCATACAATAAAAACCTATTGTGACCTTAGGTGTCCACATCTAGGGACTACTAGCATGATACATTTGTTGTGCTCAGTTGTGGAAGCACAGAATGAGTGATGTTTTCTTGAGTAGCCAGAACCCAAACTTTATAGGGTTAGTTCATGGAAGGTAGTCACTGCCTTGAATAGGGGTGGTGTGAAACTGCTGTGCTCTGGAGAGAGCTCTTGGACATGTTGGACTCTTTCAGCTTCTCAGTGTGCAGGGGAAAGAGGAAAGTTGGACCATTCTCTTTCTTCGCCTTGCCTAGCTAGTTCTACTAATTGCCGTGTAGTGGGGAAGGACTGTGTCTATGATTCCCCTTGGCCTCTGCATGGGATATACAAGGGAGGATGGGCTCCTTGTCTCTGCCTTCACTCCTGTGCACTAGTACTATGTCATTAGGATATGGTTGCTGGAATGTCTCACATGAATTGTTATGTGATCAATTTGGGATATAGACTGGCAACCCATGATATGTTATCTCTGTCCCTCTGTACATACACCATATGTAGGGTATGTACATTACTCCAGTAATTGCATCTTAATAGCACTGTATCCTAGTGAAATCAATAGTGCAAACATCCTACTCATTCCAGTGCTGATGTAGATCATGTATTTAAGTAGTGTTTATTGCAAATACATGTGTGGCAATTGTAAAACTAGCTATCTTGAGTCTCTGAAGCATTTTTTCCAATATTCTAAAAGACTAGATAACACAGCAGCTGAACCTGTAAAACTTTGCTTTTGAAAACTCTCATTTTTAGGCTTCTCCTGCTGATCTTGGCAAAAAGAAGAGCATTTGAAAGAGAACTCATTCTTTCTAATGCTCTGTTGCTCAGAGTAGGTTAAACAGTCATAAAAATTTCCATATGCAGACTAGCCGTCTGTGTACTGAGTTTCAGAGAAATGCCATTAACATGGCCAAGATGTTGCAGTCTGGATTCTTAATGGGAATGCTGCTGACAAAAGTGTAAATTGTGAAAAAGCTTGTCTTTATTACAGATCAGCAGTCACTGAATATGCTGAAGGAGTTCTTATTACCACATAGATGGTACTAAAGACATCTGATGACAATTAGGACTGTGTGATTAACTTATTTTTTGGTTTACTGGAAGTTCTGAAAAGTCAAAAAATAAGTTCAGTTTGGGTTGAACCGAAACTGAAATTTTTCAGAATTTTTGGCAAATTGAAAAAGCCAGAAACAGGGGTGTGTGTGTGTCTGTGTATCTGTGTGTCTGTTCTGTGGGTTGAACAAAATATTTAATGTGAAATTAAATATTTTGTTTCAGTATTTTAAACGTTTTTTAATAAAAGCAGAGGAAATGAAGGACTAGATTCACAAAATTCCCTAGAGCAGGGTCTTAAGCTCAGGTCTCCCTCTTCCCAGGGAGTGCCCTAGCCACTGGGCAGTAAGGGATTCTTGGGGGGCTCTTTCAATCTCTCCTGTTGGAGATGTTCCACTTGGTAGAAATAATTAAATATTAATTAGGCCAAAGAGAGAGTGTGTGAAAATAACACTATAGCCTGTTGGTAAATGAAAAAAAGAAGAAAAATCAGAAATGTTAAAATGAAACTTCTGAATTTTTTCCAATGAAAATGATTTGCTGAAATCAGCATGAATTTGTGAAATGTTTCAGTAAACCTGAAACTGCTTTTTTGGGGGGGGGCGGGGGGGAAGGTAGGGTTGGGGGGCAAATAAAAGTTTTGGCTAAAAAATTTTGTCCAACTCAATTTATAATATTTTTTTCCCCCTACAGCATATGTGATTACTGAACTATTTTTCTACTATATGCTCTATTCCAGCCTTTTTCTTCCTTTTAGCGCTGCTTGTGGCAGAATCTTGTGCATCCAAAGATGAGCCCCTTAGGGCTGAATCCTGCACCATGGCAGTGAATGCAAGTTTTATCATAGTCTTTAAAGGGAGCAGGATACGTGTCTTAGCCCTTGTCTACGCTACGAGTTTAGGTCAAATTTAGCAGCGTTACATCCATTTAACCCTGCACCTATCCACACGACGAAGCCATTTTTTTTTACTTAAAGGGCTCGTAAAATCGATTTCTGTACTCCTCCCCTGACGAAGGGATTAGCGCTGAAATCGACATCGCTGGGTCGAATTTGGGGTAGTGTGGACGCAATTCGACAGTATTGGCCTCCAGGAGCTATCCCAGAGTGCTCCATTGTGACCACTCTGGACAGCACTTTGAACTCAGATGCACTAGCCAGGTACACAGGAAAAGCCCCAGGAACTTTTGAATTTCATTTCCTGTTTGGCCAGTGTGGCGAACTCAGGAGCACTCAGCAGCACAGGTGACCATGCAGTGCCCCCAGAATGTGTCTACGTTCCCCCTATCATCTCCATCCCTGAGGTTATCGCAGATTAGAAGGTGAAAAAAACACACTCGCGATGACATGTTTTCTGAGCTCATTTCCCGCACTGATAGGGCACAGCGTAATGCATGGAGGCATTCAGTGGCAGAGGCCAGGAAAGAATTGCTGTGTTTGCTTAACGGCAAAAGTATTATGTCTCGCTAGTGATCCTGCCTGAGCCAGGTCGCTGTGTCAGCCTTGGGCGGGGGCATGACCGCTTTGTGAGCAGGAAGGCCATAGATATAGACATTGCATAGATATAGTCATTGCCATAGATATAGACATTCTGTAGCTAGAGAAAACATTCCTGTGCATTTGGCAAAGTCTGTGGCAAAAAAAAAGAGAAGTAGTGTAGTGGTTATCACATTCCTCTAACACACAAAAGCCCTGTAGCGTAGTGGTGATCACGTTCACCTAACACACGAAATGTCACCGGTTTGAAACCGGGTGGAAACAGGAGGCTGTTCCTTTTCCTGACTCCCCTCCTGCAATTTTTGGTCTTAGAATAGACCACGCTGTGAAATTTTACTTTGAATTATATCAATTATGAGTTAAATAATATGGAAGCTCTCTCTCAGTTATAGTCCCGGGTTCCTTACCCTTTCAGCTGCTCTGATAAATTAACATTTTTGTTAGGGGCGGGGGAAAATTTTCATGAAGCCTTTTATAGGGTCTAATGCTATCTAGGACTCTGAAATAATCTTAACGTGGCCCATAGAGTGCAATCCTTCGTTCTGGATTTGTCATTCCACAAGCTGAACTGCTTCTTACTACTGTCCAGGCTTCATGAGCCATGGGAGCAAAGGGCAGGCTGGGGTAGGGGCAACTGCGTGGTAATGCTGGCTGGGAGAGCAGCCTGAGGCAGAAGCCTCCAGCTTGCATGATATTCCAGGCAGGACTGAATCTCCATGAGATGAAACTTAAAGAAGAGAGGTTTCAGAGTAGCAGCCGTGTTAGTCTGTATCCGCAAAAAGTACAGGAGTACTTGTGGCACCTTAGAGACTAACAAATGTATTAGAGCATAAGCTTTCGTGGCCTACAGCCCACTTCTTGGAATGCATATATATATGGCTGTAGGCCACGAAAGCTTATGCTCTAATACATTTGTTAGTCTCTAAGGTGCCACAAGTACTCCTGTACTTTTTAAAGAAGAGAATGACCTCGAGTCACTCCCATTCAGTGCTCTAAGAGGAGGATAGCCATGTCTGTCCAGGCACCCCTGATTGACCTCACTGAGGTCTGCCAGCTGAGCGGGGCTGAGCAGGACCCCGGCTGGCAGGAGCCGGCGGACGGAGCCCCAGACCAACAGTGGGCTGACCCGCTCAGCCCACTGCCGGCCTAGGGTTCCGATCATCCAGGCAGGCAGCGGGCTGAGTGGGTCCGGTGGACGGGACCCTGGAAAAAAGGCGCGAAATGATTGTCTGCCGTTGCTTTCACGGAGGGAGGGGGCTGAAGACATGTACCCAGAACCGCCTGCGACAAAGTTTTTGCCCCATCAGGCATTGGGAGCTCAACCCAGAATTCCAATGGGCGGTGGAGACTGTGGGAACTGTGGGATAGCTACCCACAGTGCAACGCTCCGGAAGTCGACGCTAGCCTCGGTACTGTGGACGCACTCTGCCGAGTTAATGGTCTTAATGCTCTTAAGTGGGGACACACACAATCGACTGTATAAAATCAATTTCTAAAAAATCGACTTCTATAAATTGGACCTAATTTCGTAGTGTAGACCTACCCTTAGAGAGGCATGCACATTCTTTCCCCGCAGTTAGCTCTGTGATTCTGGCACAAGAAGGTAGCTACCAAACTCAGATCTTCCATGTAGCTATTCACAAAAAATTTCCAATAGGCAACTGGACTATTGTCTTCATCTGGATCATTTCAAATTTCCATGAAATTCCTAGAAAGCAATTTAACTTTCAACTTTCAAAAAATATTCACCAATTTCAATGACCCAGATAAGTATATTGTCTGTAAATTTTTGACTATAATACTACACATGTGTATTACCAATAGTAACGACATTTGGTATCCGTGGAAGAAATCATAATCTCACTTGGATTAAAATGTTGGACAAGGTCACAAGCTGAGGCCACTATAATTTTCCCCAGGTGTATTAGTAATTGCTTCTATCAAAAGATGACATTTAGCTAAAATGGAAATTTAATATAAAGGTATACTAGAGGCAAAATACAACATTTTATACTGCCATTTGTCTTTTAACACATGATTTTCTAAAAGGAATATAATGTCTCTATGTAAGCAAAAATATGCATACAATACGCATACGCTTTTCTGTGGCTTAGCTGAGTGACAAAAGAAATTACTGCTTTATGTTGAAAATGAAAATGGAATGAATCTCAGCTAGCCATTTGGGTAAGGTGAATTTTCCCACCCGAAAGCTATTTTTTTCACTTTCAATAAGGAGCAACACACTGTAACCTCACTTACAGCATAAATGATTGCAACAAAAGAGTGTTTTACTTGAGGGACCTTATGAATCCCGAAATAGAGAGAAAAGAATGGCTTGATAAGTAAACTTTCTATGCACCAGTCTGGGCTAGCTGCGTTGAATATAGCAAAAGAAACAGTTTTTCAGATTGTAACAGAGTAATACTGAAGCAGTTATAAGTCTGTATCTCTTGCTGACCTCTAATAATTCATGAACTGAAGTATATTGCTACTCAAGCTTGTCAGTACAATTTTAAAATGGGGAAAGAGTAAATAATTTATTTGAAGATTATAACAAGGTCACCTTAAATACTTCATCAGAATGATATTTAGTGGAATTGCATCATGCTCCTTAGGCCAAGCATTCCCCTGGATTTGACTGACTGCAGATCCAACCTGATGCAGACCATGTTTATTGGAGGGAACAAGGGGAATACATGCATTATAGCATGAGAGTTCCTAGAACGAATAATCCATCCCAAATAGAGTAATCCTGGCTATGTCACAGTACCCTGATGAAATCACTTACATTCTAAGTGCAGACTCAGAGCCCCGACCCCACTGACAGATTTTAGCTCAAATTTGTCTGTCACACTTACCTTCTCTGATGCACTTTACTTTGTGAGCCTGAATGTGGAAAAAAAAAAGTTTCTTTGTAAATGACCTTTTTATGGTAGGTTTGCCCAGCATTTTGGTTTAAAACAGAGGCAGAATGCTTAGTAAATTGTATTGAAAATATTTGCATCCTCATCAAGTACAAACAGGAACTTTTCCCAGTTATGTCAGATTCTTCAAGGGCTAGCATATTCAAACCCAAAAATGAGTGTTTTGGGGTATAGCTTCCCTATTGGGCTAATGCATCAGATCCCAAAAGCAATTATACACTTACAAGAGGTGCTGGTTGGGAACTTGTGACAGGTTTCATTTCAGTTGAAAGTAAGTTCATCTCTTGACATATCTTAAAACGTAGGCCTCTCTCATAACTTACCTTTTTTTTGATGTTTTACTGAAAACCTAATGTTACAATCTTGATTTAAAAAACAAATAAACAAATCATTGGTCCAGCAAATGTATGATTTATTTTCTTGACTTGGCAGCTTGCTATTGATTTTTCTCCTGGCTCATATGTAGAAAATTTGCATTTTCAGCTAAGTGTTTTGTTTTGCTTAATTTCGTGTAAGGCTAGGTGGTAACTAACAAAGAGAATGTTTGCATGATGAATCATCTCTCTTTCATGTAACATCTTCAAATTATATAACAACTTATTATGCCAAGACATCTCAAAGAATTTCACAAAAATGTGACAATTTAGTAATACAGTTTGTGACACTAATGCATGAAAGCAAAAGGAAAATAGGGGAAGCTTCAGGTTAAAATAAAGAATGAAAAGGTGGTTACATCATCGGGTAGAGAGTTCTAGAAACAAGATGCTAAATTACTGAAGTAGCTCAATAATACAGTGTGGTATAGATGGAACCTGCTGAGGCAAGTAGGTCAAACTCCTCATTTAAAAAAATCAAACAAAAACAGTCCTAGAATATAGTAGCTAAAAATGAGGATCTCAAACTTTCCAGCTTACATTAATGTTAGTACAGTGCTTTAAACTATTAGTGTGTTCTAAAAATATTGTTGTTATAAAGGTCGGGTGATTTTATAGTGCCTTAGCATTTTGTACAAGTGGTGGTGGTTTTTGATGTTAACTTTGCATACAGGGAGAGCAGCTAAAAGGCATAGAAGAATTTAAATGGGACAAATGAAAGGAATGAATAAGAATATCCACACAAGTCAGGCAGAACTGAGGACAGATGGAGACCAGTATTTAAAGAAGAGCTAGTAATATGAGTAATGAATGGGGCTGGATCATTCATGTATTCTAGACCTATATTTAAAGGTCAAGGGAATGGGTAGTTCTTGTTTTATGTATGAACCTAGATATGCCAATGTCTAAAACTGTCTGAGAATGAGTAAATCTGGATGAAATGATGGAACAAAGCAAGTGGTGATGTCAGCTAGATTAATGGTAAAAGCAGAATTCCTAATTGTATCTGTTTTTCTAGGGCGGAAGATAAACACATTCTCCAGTGAGAGGCAGGATATTATCACTATATCTACTGACCACTTACTGTGCATGATAAGAGTACTAAAGGCAGCTGCAGAAGCATGTCTAATGACTTGTTACACTGATGAAAAACAATTTCTAATGTCTGCTGAGATTGGATAACTACTAGAGTTGGTCAGAAAAGGGAAAGGACAACCCTAAAGACAAACAAAAAAAGGAAGATCCAAAGAAGAAGCAAAATATATTTATTAGACAGCCTACAAAATGAATCAGAATAATCATGTTAACAAGCTTAGTAGGTCCAGTTGTCTATATTGTCCTCCATTTAAAGCTGGGTTTCAGACTGAAATACATTAGAAATATAAAACATGTTGTTATAGAAAGTATACATTTCCATGATTCTGGAAGGGTGTTGCTGTAGCTAAAAGAGGCAGGATGTGCTGGAATGCCCGTAGAGTTAATTTTATGGCTCTTTCTAAACCTGGAGGTAGTGTTGATTAACCCATAGTTATAAAAGTGATTATGTGGGTCACTTCCAGGGCATGGTTAGTAAACCATGCATCTTTTGTTGTTACCATGCTTGCCTGTCTGGGCTCCTGGCTCCTGCCTGCACCATACAGTGCAACATGGAAAACAAGGACATCTTAAATTTGAAAGTAAACGGAAAGGAGATGAAGAGGAGTTGGACTATTGGAGCAGCAGGCAAGGCTGCTTTATTTGTTATAAATTCCTAATGTAAGAGTAAAGCAAAGTACAGAAAAGTACAACTGATCTCAACAATCCTCGAGGTAATTCTATAGCTACGAGTATAGCCAGCAGAGCAGATGGTCAAGAGGCTACAGAAAGAATAAGTAGGGAGCTAGCTTTAAGCAAAGCGAGCTTTGCTACATGTGCACATTTCCAGCCTATGCCTCTGACTCCTGTGGATGTCTAGCACGCTTCGTTGTAGTTACGAGTTTTGGCTCTGGTACAGGAACACATTTTGGAGGAGACAGTTGCATAGTTAAGGGTCTCAGCAGCAGGGGGAAGCAATGCCAAGTTGGTACTGAAAAGAAATAACATCTTCCAATCTTTAATTCAGTTCATTTGCTGTTCAGGAAAGTGAATGTTGGTCCTGACAAGACCCACTCCTAAGGCTATACTGAAGCACATTCTTATTGGAATGGGATATTCAGCATAGGATATTATTGATCAAGAGTTGCACACGGAGTGCAAAATATTAGGTACTGAAGTACTCTGTTTACTGAGATACTGATGTCATTCCAGGACATAATTCATGGTGCAGAAGATGCCATATAGAGTTCCCTGAAAGGTGCACTAAAAATAGCCTATGTTCGGAGGTGGCAATGTGGTGAGGTGAAACATAGATAAATACTAAACCTGGCCTGCTCCAACAATGTTCTGTACCGCCTCTATGCTGGGAGAAAATTATAAGCTTTTTATAAGGTAATAAGAGAAAACAGAACAAAAGCAAATAGAATTCTGCCTCATCTGCCTCTGGCCTCTTCGCTCACACAAGCATGTGCTGTGAAAGAGAAGTTGGAGATGAGGGGGGGAGTGAGGTGGGAAGGATTCTGATTGTTGGGGAAGGGGGGTTTATAGAGCAGGAGAGAAAATGATGAAATTCATTCTTCCAACATGATTCGTGATGAAAAATAAAGTAAAATCCTCTGTTTCAAGCATAAGGGATGCATTAAATGAATATTTAAGGGATGAAGTTGGAGGGTGCAGAAGAAGTCTGTACTATTCCTTGCAGGTTTTTACACATACCATATAAATGCAGATCAGCATTACTATAAATTCTCATGAAACAAAGGGGGTGATAACTTTTGTTTCCTTTAAAAAAAATTATCATAGGAAAGGTATCAAAAGGTACACAGGAAGTTCCAAGATCTCCAGTGAAGAACTGTTGGCTCATTGGACTACTTACTGTAGGTTGACCCCAGGACTCTGATCCTGAAGCCTTATTCATGGCAGTAATACCAGAGAAGTCCAGGGGATCATATACAGAACGTGTAGGATAGTAGGGTAGCAAACTGCTTCCGCCATTTAGATACATACGTTTAGAAATACCCAACATAAATAGATAGGCATCAGTGACTGCCTCTACTGCACTGACATGAATTTTTGTTCCCCAGCCTTTAGGAAAGAGAGAGGAAAAGTACTAAATAGACAACAGAAATGATACCATGATGAGGCCAAATTTTATAAAGAGAGAATACATAAGGAACAAATATAGATGTATAAAGTCTAGAAAAGAAAAGGCTGTTAGTACCTTCATGGTACTAACAATGTGAAAGAAAAAAGGGAATTATTCACAGTGTCCCCTGGAGACTAGTGCAAAGGCAAGAAAAGTTTAGGATAAACATTAAGAAAAAGTTTTCCATAGGGTGAACAGTCAAGTGGTTGGGTGGTAGTGTGCCAAGAGACACGGAAAAAGCATCCTTGAAAAGATGTGACACTATTTTCCAGATGTTTCCTTTTGAAGTCATGAGCTCTACTCCGGATAGCGTTTTGCAACATTTTGGTAAGGTGCAACATGCAGTCTTGGAAATATTTGTGAAAAATCATTTCACAGTAATGTGCGGCAAGGCTCTTGATAATCCCTTGATCAAAGTCCACTGCTAGACTGGTGAGAGGTGTAGGGTGACTTTTCTACTTCTAGTGGAATTTAACCTTTCTCCGGATAATGCTAAATCTTCCTTGGTGGCAATGACTCATCCTGGGGCTGTGGAGCACAAAAATATGTTTGAAGTGCGGATTTGTAACAGGTGGATTATGTAATACATGGTATTTATGCAATGTTTGGGGTGCTTCCATTGTGCTGAGACGCACTCCCTAAACTCCATAAGATCTGTCATGCTTAGTTAAGGACTCCACAGAGCCCATTCATTACTTGTAATAACTAATTCTGATGTAGTCAAAAGCCACAGTTCTCATAAAAACAAAAAGATTAACTCCAATGTGGGATTTGTAGACCATGCCACTTTGGAATTATGCTGAGCTAAAAGAGTTAGGAAAGAGTTTCAAATAGTAAAGTCAAATCACCTCAATGTTTAAAATGATCCAATCTCTCAAATATCAAAATTTTAAGAAAAACTTACCCTGCCCTAATATCATTCATATAATATTTCGGGCAGATTACGTTCGTTTTGGTGAGTGTGTGTATGACTGAGACAAAATGAGGCTCATTAAGGAAAGAAAAAAATCAGGTTTTCTTAATACATTTGGAACTGGAGTTAGAGTCTGATCCATGTCATGTGATGGGATAGTAACCTTTTGTAAACCAGACAAATGTTTTGCAGTTAGGGCCAGGAAACAAAGACCAGTCTCTCAGGGCCGGCTCTAGCGTTTTTGCTGCCCCATGCAGGGAGGAAAAAAAAAAAGCCACGATCGCGTTCGGCGGCAATTCGGCAGCAGCTCTAGTGCCGCTTCATTCTATGGCGGCAATTCGGCGGGAGGTTCTTTGCTCCCAGAGGGAGTGATGGCTCCGCTGCCGAATTGCCACCGAACTGCCGGACGTGCCACCCCCCATCTTTATTGGCCGCCCCAGGCACCTGCTTGCTATGCTGGTGCCTGGAGCCGGCCCTGCAGTCTCTTACCATCCCTTCCAGAGACCACACTTTTACAGCAAAAATGTTAGAAAAGAGGTTAGAAAAAAATGAATTCATCTAGTGAATTTTTTCTGTCTCTAATATTTCTTTTATACTATAATTAAATACTAATGATCAAGGGCCATATGTTCCTCTCTACCTGTGACGAATGGAGGGAAGCAGAACGTCTCCAGTCTTGCAGAGGAGAATGAGATTGGGGGTGCCTGCAGAGGAAGTAAAGGTCATAGAATCATAGAATATCAGGGTTGGAAGGGACCTCAGGAGGTCATCTAGTCCAACCCCCTGCTCAAAACAGGACCAATTCGCAGCTAAATCATCGCAGCCAGGGCTTTGTCAAGCCTGACCTTAAAAACCTCTAAGGAAGGAGATTCCTCCACCTCCCTAGGTAATCCATTCCAGTGCTTCACCACCCTCCTAGTGAAAAAGTTTTTCCTAATATCCAACCTAAACCTCCCCCACTGCAACTTGAGATCATTACTCCTTGTTCTGTCATCTGGTGCCACTGAGAACAGTCTAGATCCATCCTTTTTGGAACCCCCTTTCAAGTAGTTGAAAGCAGCTATCAAATCCCCCCTCATTCTTCTCTTCTGCAGACTAAACAACCCCAGTTCCCTCAGCCTCTCCTCATAAGTCATATGTTCCAGCCCCCTAATCATTTTTGTTGCCCTCCGCTGGACTCTTTCCAATTTTTCCACATCCTTCTTTTAGCGTGGGGCCCAAAACTGGACACAGTGCTCCAGATGAGGCCTCACCAATATCAAATAGAGGGGAATGATCACGTCCCTTGATCTGCTGGCAATGCCCCTACTTATACAGCCCAAAATGACGTTAGCCTTCTTGGCAACAAGGTCACACTGTTGACTCATATCCAGCTCCTCGTCCACTGTAACCCCTAGGTCCTTTTCTGCAGAACTGCTGCCTAGCAGCAGCCTCAACTGGTCCCTAGTCTGTAGCAGTGCATGGGATTCTTCCGTCCTAAGTGCAGGACTCTGCACTTGTCCTTGTTGAACCTCATCAGGTTTCTTTTGGCCCAATCCTCTAATTTGTCTAGGTCCCTCTATATCCTATCCCTACCCTCCAGTGTATCTACCATTCCTCCCAGTTTAATGTCATCTGCAAACTTGCTGAGAGTGCAGTCCACGCCATCCTCCAGATCATTAATGAAGATATTGAACAAAACTGGCCCCAGGACCGACCCTTGGGACACTCTGCTTGATACCAGCTGCCAACTAGGCATGGAGCCATTAATCACTACCCGTTGAGCCTGATGATATATCCAGCTTTCTATCCACTAGGAAAGTAATATGCAGGGGTGCAAGGAGGGCAGTATCCTCCAGTAAGTAGTACTGGCAAGAGATTTGTAGTGGGTACGGGATACAGGACAGGCTTGGGGCTAGCCCCCCCCAGGGGGGCTGCACTCTGCTCCTTAAAGGCGCAGAACGTGGCTAGGGAGGACATTCATTCTTTATATGGCTTTAACAGTACAATACATATGCTAACAAACTTAAACAAAGGCTTTGTTTAAGTTTGTTAGCATATGTATTGTGGTGTTACATTGGTCAGGGGTGGGGGTGGGGGCGGGATGGAAGATGTTTAAGCAGTGCTTTTGATTCTGTTTCTCCCCATTGGTATGAATTATCCATGACATCCATTCTTCATCACATCAAGTCCTTATTATTAGAGAAATGCCTCTGCTTGCAGTGACCAGAGCATGTTTGGATTCTCATGTCAGCTCAGTTCTGCAGCCTGATGTGAATCAGGAGTTGTCCCCAGTGTACCTAGAATTCTTCTTTGCAGCCAAGTTAGTCTAACATGCATTTTGTTAACTGGAACTGGAGCAGCAAAACAAAGAAAACAAATGCCTCATTTTCCAGCTTTGTGGGTGAGAGAACTATAAGTGAAGATTATAATGCCGGACATTGTCGGTCTTAATCCAGCTGCCTCAGGAATCTGCCATGAACTTTGCTGAAAATATGTTCCTCATCTTAGCAATGGAGCTAAGACATATAACACATTTACCCACCTTTATTTGAATAAAGCTCCTTCTGATCTGACAGCTCAGGCATTGTCAGTTTCATCCAGAACAATTTACAAACTTGGAACCTAATCCTGTAAACCCTTAAACATTTGATCAGTCCCATTGAAGACAATGGGACTATTTGCATGACTATGGACCACTTTTGTAAGCTGGTAAGAGTTTCAAGAGTCTGTTCCTGAATCCCCCATTGAAATGCAATGTTTGGGTACAATATCATAAAGCAGTTAGGATACAGTTCTACTTAAAATTTGTCTTTTAATAAGTCATACATATGCTGAAATGGCTCCTCACCCAACTCCCATATTCCATATAAACAGACTGAATACTACATATGTGGGGGGAAAGTGAGTAGTTAAGCATGTTGATGTTCGTATATACAAAGGGAGGTGTCAGAGGGGATGGGGAGAGTGCTCCCCCCTTGTGTCCCTCCCATGAGTGCAGTACCAGCAAGAAATGATTTCTACTTGCACCACTAGTAATATGTTTCCCTCTGACTGCATAGCAACTTCTTTTCCTTTGTAACAGCTCTGTAGGAACTCTGTGTCATGCAGCAGACATAGGACGTGACAGTGGGAGAGGTAAGTAAGTGGTGAAAGATTCAGTCTATGCAGCATGTTCTCCTCTTAAAGCAGTGGCACTTATGATGTATTTGTATCCATAACCACTCCAGGGCTTTCAGGTGTCCAAGAAGGTTTGGTGGCAGGGCCCCAGACATTGGCAGCATGGCAGACTAAGGGAGACCCCAATATAGTCTGTAGTCTGCTGGCTCTTCCCTGTATATTCTCATGGGTGTCGGTCCTGTGCCAGAAACCCTGCCCATGCTGCTTCCTGCTCCACATAGCCCACTAGTCCTGAGTAGATGATGTCTCAGACACTGGTAGCTCTTCCAGGGCCATGCTGCTTGGGAGATCTGCACTCAGTCTGTATGTGTTTGAGGTAGGCAGGGGAGCATATTGTCCCTAATTCTACCCTCAGATCCCCGTGTATTACTGATATGAACTTCAGGCCAAGGCGAACTGTGAGTGTGTATGAATGCATGGTTTGGTTCTAAATGCACTGCTGTTTGTTAACTGCTTCAGCACTATTAATCTAGCAGAGTGATCAAACCAGCCACTGCCTGATAATGTTGTTCACCTGTTTCAAGGGTACATTTAGTCCTCTGGTAGAAATGAATTCTGGCACCTTTTTACGTAGAGATTGTGCTGCCTCAGGAATCTCCTAGAGAAGAGGGCTGGTGTTACCACTGTGATAGACCCACTGCGTAAATACATGTGTGTGGGCAGGTATTAAGATGTATATTTGTGAAAAAGACTGTTTGCTGTGATAACTATGATAGTGAAAGGCTATCTGCCTTGTGTTCTTGTGTAAAATGGTAATTTTCCAATAGTGTGAGAAACTAGTTTAATAATTCCTGATGTATATGTTATTTTAAACTTGTGTGTATTTAAGATGCACTGCACAAAATATATAGCATGGTTTAAGACATTGCATTTGGAATATAATTGTCCCCTTGCTAGTTTTAAGTTTCAGAGTAACAGCCGTGTTAGTCTGTATCCGCAAAAAGAAGAACAGGAGTACTTGTGGCACCTTAGAGACTAACAAATTTATTAGAGCATAAGCTTTCGTGGACTACAGCCCACTTCTTCCAGCACCTTAGAGACTAACAAATTTATTAGAGCATAAGCTTTCGTGGACTACAGCCCACTTCTTCTTCCAAGCTTATGCTCTAATAAATTTGTTAGTCTCTAAGGTGCCACAAGTACTCCTGTTCTTCTTTTTGCTAGTTTTAGCTTTCTAGTGGAAAATCAACACTACTTGTTGGTTTTTTATATTGTTATTAATTTTATACAGCTTTTATCATCCTTGTCAGTAAAAACCGAGTAGACACAAAGCTGTGGCATTTACTTACAGTACTATAGCGACCAGTGGAATAGTTTGCATTAGAGCTAATAACATACAGTCTGCTGGAAGAGACACCAAAATGAGTTCAACAAACCAATAATAATGGCTGTTGATTACACAGGTATTTTAGTCAGAGTAACTGGTTTTCATTTGAAGTTTTAGAGTAGTGTAATTGTGGACTATAGTATTGCACCTATAATTTTAATCTAATATACTGTACAGTGTTTGCCTTTAAATGTCAACGTTTGTCAACAACTTTGTCACTCTGGTGTTTGAGACATTGCATTTCCCCCATACTAGGAATAGGAAAATAACTGTAGTTTCTCACCCTGGACTGTGTAGTAACTCTTGTTAAATGCTGACTCTTATTGTGACCACTGTAGGTGTCCCTTTGGAGAATAAGCTATTTCTTCATCTCCAGTGATTACATGTCTTTTCAGAAACCCACCAGGTGTAGCTCACGATTAGGGAAGGAATTTTAAAGGGTGGAACACAGCACCACTTGAAAAGCTAAATACCAAAACTATATTCTTGATTCCACCCCATTGTGAGCTTAATTTACCTGCTGCAGAATAGTAGCTTCTTCAGAATAAAAATGTCAGAACTAGGGAAGAAAATATTCCACAATACCCAGAAGTCTTTATAATGTATGCTCATTGCAAGACCATAAAATGGAAAGCCTGCATACATTGATTTTACATAGGTGAACATGCACATAATTGTCATGTACAGTACACATTTGTAGTTTTTATGTGATGATAGTGATTGATTGACACTTCTAATAGTATTGACAAGTAAATAACATCTCTTTTACAGAATCCCTGACAATACAAGGATTCTGAGTAGGATTATTATAGAGAACAAGTGAACAGAATTTACATTTACTGTGAGCTATACAAGAAACAACGAATCAGTCCATACTAAGTTCATTTAACCATATTTTACATCTCCTAGAACTGGAATTTTGTAGCCTACAAAACAATTTATATTTTATCTGTATCATCTAATTAATTAAATGGCCCCAGAGTACCAGACTCACAAATCTCGTTAATAGCTGAATACTGAAATAAAGGCTGTTCACCCCTACTAGAATAATATTTGCATATCCCCACCTGTGATGGGTAATAAGTACCTGCCACAAATCAGAATTATGAATTTTGTACGCCTAACAAAACCGCAGGGGAAATTATACCTCAGACATTCCATAATAATTGCAGCTAAGCTGTTTAGTGCCATCCATTTATTCTGCCTGAAGTGTTTAAAGCAGCAACAGTTGTAAATGAATTCAGGCACACATTCAAGAGAAAATGTTTTAAAAAGTTTTTCTGTCTTTCCATGTGTAATTATCTTTATAGAATGTTTAGCTGTGAGTTAGAACACACTCACATTTAAAGTTGAAAAGTAAAATATAAATTCTTTTAAAGTACATTTTGTAAGAATGCTGTTTAATTTTATTAATGAAATTTAGGAACTAAGGCCATAGTTGCTGTGCTGGTTCCCTAGAATGAGTGATACAGTATATCAATAACTGGAGCTAGTGGTTTGATTTTTCATTGCTTCTTTCCCTCAACATCCCAAATTCCAGAGGGGGGCATTAAATGTAAAACCGTGGACAAAAAAATATACTGCAGCATAGATATTCTTTCATAGACCAGGGAATTGGAAAAGTAGAGTAGGCTGCAGAAGTTGCCTCTGGCTTGTTTATTTTCAAGAGAGGAGAGGCAGCCAGGTTTGTGGAAGCGAACTGAATGAAAGAGGTATGAAATTCAAGTGGTTTGTATTATATGCACATAATAATAATAATAATTAATGTTACATTTATATAATAACCCAAAGCACTTTATACAGCATGAGCCCTATTCTGAAATCCTTATTAAAGGAATTGGGCCTGTACTTTGTAAAGTGCTTTGGGTACCCTTTGGGATGCAAGCTGCTTTATAAATGTACAACATAACTATATTTGTGTGTGTGTGTGCATGCACATATATGTATGGCATATATGACAGGGTGTTGTCGTGTGAATATTTCATTGATGAGAGGCGAAAGAGCTCTTCTATTGATAGAGAATGCAGGACATTAGGCACTGAATCAGGGATGTAGCATCGTCAACTTTTGTTATTTGATTGCAAGTCTTCTTATATTAGGGATTTTAGTTCAGCTCCAGCTTTAACATTAATACATGAACATTTCTGCTTTCATTAAAATAAAAGCTTCTGGCCCTCATGGTTGCAAAGAAAAGCATTTAAGCACCCTGAATCTGATAGGACCAGAAGGCAAATAAAAAGGACCCATATTTTTTATTGTGTAAATCTCATGATTTTTAAGCCAATCTCATGATTTTCAGGGTCTGACTCATGATTTTTGAATGCTTGGGGTTGGCAGTGCTAATGATCTCCCTTAAAATATAGGACTGGCAGTCACTCTGGGCAAGAAGGGGATGGAGAGTATGTCCATTTTCCCAGCCAGGAAAGCCAGCAGCCTCTCACCTCTCCAACCACAGCAAGGAAGGGAAAAAGAGAAAAAGGGAGATGTTCTGTGCTGTATCCAAGGAGGGAGAGATGCCCCAGAAAATGCTGGAGCTGGGAAAATAGGTCTATTGTCCCCTGCAAGAACAAACCTGTAGCAAATCACTGAGCCTCTCTCAAGAAGCCAACCATCGGAAGGAGAACCTTTTGTAAGGGACTTTGTGTGGGATGTTCATCCATTTGGATAAATGTTCAAACTTCCGTGGAATTACTCAAGCATCGAGGCCTTTTTTAGGGCCTGGGTTAAGATATTCACAATACAAGTGATGAAAAATTCAGTCGAATGCATGACACAATGCTCTAGCAGCTGAGGATCTAGTGGAGAATTATTCTTGGAAAAATATTGGTGACTATTGCTGAGTTCTCCAGACAACACACATTTTCTTGGGGGAAAAAACAGCACTTTGAAAATGAAGCTCCTGTTCCTATACATTTCCACATTTGTATGGTACGAGTGTAGCAATCATTTTTATCAGTGTTGTAGTAAAGGATTTTTAAAAAATAATTAGGATTTATGTGTTCAAAAGGATGGAGCATAGTGCAGTGAGTCACAAGGAGGTGAGTAAGTCAGGTTGTCTGTGTCGTTCTAGGCTAAGATCAATGAATCTGTGGATTTTTAGAAAGATAGCTTATTGTCTATTACCATGATGAAGTGAAGTTTAAAATTACATTTTATATTCGTGAAGGACTAATAGGCAAGGTCTCTGTGGATTGTCATATACTCACAGACTTTGAGGCCAAAGGGACCATCGTGACCATCTAGTCTGACTTCCTGCACATTGTTGGCCACATAGCCTAACCCATCCCATCCTGTAATAGACCCATAACCCCTAGCTCAGCTACTGAAGTCCTCAAATCATGTTTTAAAACCTTCAAGTTACAGAGAATCCACCATTTACACTAGTTAAGTGACCCTTGCCCCATGCTGTAGAGAGAGGTGAGCCCCCCGCCCCCAAGGTCTTTGCCAATCTGACCCAGGGTAAAATTCCTTCCTGACACCCAGATATGGCGATCAGTTAGATCCTATGCATGTGGTCAAGACCCACCAGCCAGACACTACAGAGAGTTCTTTCCTAGGCAACTCAGAGCCCCTCCCCATCTAGTGCCCCATCTCTGGCCGTTGGGGATTTTTGCTGCTAGGAATCACAGATGGGCCACATGCCATTGTAAGCAGTCTCATTATACCATTCCCCCTCCATAAACTTATCTAGCTAAGTCTTGAAGTCAGTTATGTTTTTCGCTCCCCTGGAAAGGCTATTCCAGAACTTTGCTCCTCTGATGGTTAGAAACTTTCATCTAATTTCAAGTCTGAACTTATTGATGGCCAGTTTATATACATTTGTTCCTGTACCAGCATTGGTGCTTAACTCTCCCTCCCTGGTATTTATCAGTCTGATGTATTTATAGAAAGCTATCATATCTCCCCATAGCGTTTGACTAGCCAAGCTCCTTGAGTCGCCTCTCATAACATAAGTTTTCCATTTCTCTGATCGTCCCACTAGCCCTTCTCTGAACCTGTTCCAGTTTGAATTCATCTTAAACATGAGAGAGCAGAATTGCACACAGTATTCCAAATGAGGTCTCAGCAGTGCATTGTATAATGGGAATAACGCTTCCCTATTTGTACTGGAAATATCTCACCTGATGTATCCTAGGATAGCATTAGACTTTTTCACAGCCACATCACATTAGTGGCTCATAGTCATCCTGTGATCACCCAATACACCCTGGTCTTTCTCCTCCTCTGTCACTGTCAACTGATAGGTGCCCAGATTATAGCAAAAATTCTTGTTAGTCCCCAACTGCATGACCTTGCACTTTGAACTATTACATTTCATCCCATTTATATTACTCCAGTTTTCAAGATCCTCCAGATCTTCTTGTATGATATTCCAGTCCTCCTTCATATTGGGAATACCTCCCAACTTTGTGTCATCTGCAAATTTTATTAGCACACTCCCACTTCTTGGGCCAAGGTTCCGAACAAAAATGCTAAGTAAGATTGGTCTCAAGACTTGTCCTTTAGGAACTCCACTAGTATCCTCCCTGCAACCTGACAGTTCACCCTTCAGTATGACCCATTGTAGTCACCCATTTAACCAGTTCCTTATCCATGTTTCAATTCTCATATTAATTTCCATCTTCTCCAATGTAACTAATAATTTCCCTTTTGGAACTGTATTAAATGCTTTACTGAAATCCAGGTAGATTAGATCTACAGCATTTCCTTTGTCTAAAAAATCAGTTATCTTCTCAAAGAAAGAGATCAGGCTGGTCTGGCATGACCTACCATTTGTAAAACCATGTTTTATTTTATCCCGATTACCATTTACCTCTATCTCCTTAACTACTTCCTCTTTCAAAATTTGTTCCAAGACCTTTCATACAATTGAGGTCAAACTAATGGGCCTGTGGTTTCCTCGATCACTTCCCCCCCCTTTTTTAAAAATAGGAACTAATTAGCAATTCTCTAATCATAGGGTATGACCCCCAAGTTTATGGATTCATTAAAATTCCTTGCTATTGGGCTTGCAATTCTATGTGCCAGTTCCTTTAATATTTTTGTATAGAGATTATCCAGGCCCCCAATTTTTTCCCATTAACCTGTTTGAGTTTGACTTCTATGTTCAATGTGTTAATTTCTATTTCTGTATCCTAATTTCCACTAGCCACCCTGCCATTACCCTCTTCTCAGTAAAAATCCTTATTAAAAACTGAGGCAAGTATTCTTTTAGTGTTGGGCCATGCCTAGATTATCTTTAATCTCCATCCTATCTCAATACTCAGCGGTCCCACTTCTTCTTCCCTTCCCTTTTCTTTATTTCTATGGCTCTAGAACCTTTTACTATTGGTTTTAATTTCCTTTGCAGTGTCCAACTCTGCTTGGCTTTTGGCAGTTCTCTCTTTATCCCTATATTTTCTGACCTCCAAGAGGTAGCTTTCCATGCCAATCCTTCCCATCTTCCATTCCTTGTGGGCTTTCTGCCTTTCTCTTACTAACCTGTTTGAGATGCTTGCTCATCCAGTTTGGTCTGCAATCCTTCTCTATGAATTTTTTCCCCTTGCTTGGGATATAGGCTTCAGCTAGCTTCTGCAACTTTGACTTAAAGTAATTCCAAGTCTCCTCCACATTCAGTTCTTTAATCCAGTCTACTCCCCTAACTAATTCCCTTAATTTTTTAAAGTTTGCCCTTTTGAAATCAAGGACATTAGTTGAAGACCTATTATTGTTTATCCTTCCATTTAATTTAAACTGAATTAGCTCATGGTCACTGAAATGAAGGCTATCCTCTACAACCAGTTCTTCTATGAAGTCTTCGCAACTTACCAATACTAAATCTAAAATGGCATCCCCTCTTGTTGGTTTCGTGAGTATTTGGTGAAGAAACCTGTCAGTTGTCACATCCAGAATTATTTGGGCCCTACCATTATTAGTAGCACTTGTCCAATCTATATCTGGAAAATTAAAGTCTTCCATAATTGTACAATTCCCAGTTGTATTTATTTCATTAAAAATTCTAGAGGTTTCTATCCATAGCCAAATTGGAGTCTGGGGGTCTGTAGTATACCCCAAACACTATTCCAGTGGAGCTTCTGTTAACTTTCTTCCCCAAAGTAATTTTTGAACCAAATAGATTCTGTTTTATCCATTCCATCAATTATAATTTCTTTACTGTCTACTTCTTCATTAATATACAATGCTACTCCACCACCTTTATCTTTATTTCTGTCTTTCCTGAACAACACAGACCCTTCAATATATGTGCTTTAGTCATGACTACTCTTCAACCATATTTGTGTTATCCCTATAATATCTGGCTTTGCTGCCTGCACCAGTCGTTCTAGTTCCTTCATTTTGTTACCCAGGATCCTTGCATTGGTATACAGATATCATAGTTGTTTCTGCTTGGCTTCACCCAGATTCCTTGCCTGATTAGCTACAGTCATCCTACTCCCAGCATTGCCTGTCTGACTGTTAGTTATTGTTATTGGCAATTTATTTCTTATTGATGTCCATTCTCTTGCCCTCTGTTCCTTTCTTCATTGCTGTATACTCTTACTTGATTTTCCTCTAGCTCAATGTGAGAATCAGGCATGGAGATTACACGAGCATCTCCCAACCATCTCCCCCGAATTCCTAGTTTAAAACTCTTTTAATCAGTTATGCCAAATAAAATGATATGGCTCTGTGTGGTGTTTCTGTCCCCCCCCAGTTATTTTGGGGAACCCTGCATAACCACTCCAAACATGGCTTAGGAAGCTGTACTCTGACATTGCCAACCCAAGAAAAAGGGAATTCAGCTATAAACTGAGTAGCTGCAGAAAGATGGTGGAGTGTATGAAAACTTGTTGATGCTTGTGGACCCATCTTGATGCTAATGTAGCCAACATGGTTCACATTATCATGGCATGGTGTGTCTTGCACAACATATGTGAAACTAAAGGGGAACATGTCCACAGCAAGTGGGCATAGGACAGATATGGGTTTCAAAGCGTGTAGGCATCTGTAGCCTACCCATGTGCACATTGCTCCTGTTTCCTGGTGATCCAGAGAAATCTGTGATGCAATTTGCTTGCACATTGTGAATCAGAAGTGTGGAGACAGAAGGTGACTTGGGATTGTGCTAATAGACACTATTGTGATACTATCGTCCTGCATGGAAAAGCTCAATAGAGCATTGCAACATACCTTCATGTGTTTTAATTCTCTGAAGCTAATGTTAATGTATTAACTGAAAACAGACAATTGAGTGAGGGCTCTTGAGGTTAACACCTTTTGGCTGTGGTTTTGTGTGGCAGACTGTTTATATGCACTTTAGTGTCATCAATGAGCAGTGTTTCTGTTATATGTTAACAGCTCTGTTTCAGGGTGCTTTATGGGGAATACTTAAGCATTGTTAAAATAATTTAAAAATAGTTCTTTAAGGTTTTGGTAGGGGCTTCACACATACCTTCTTCACAATGTTGCTCACAATGCTTATCAGATGCCATGCACCAATATCACTCCCATGGCAGGAGTACTCCCAGGGTTGCAAGTGGTGACTGTGTAGTGAGGGTGAGGGAGGAGGGATTGTAAAAGCACTGTTCAGTGCCATTTATCTTCATTCTTAATGTCTGTTTCCTTTTTCTGTATTGACAATTAAGTTGTTAACAGAGCCATAAAGACACTTCAGTTAACTTCTCTTCTGATTTTTCACTCTGGTGCTTCAGACAGCAATAGTTATTCCACAGCTTAGTTCATTGTCATGAACCATGGCTTTTCTTTGGTAACAGTAGGAAATTCATAGTTGGGGTAGGAATGGGACATGGTTGGGGGAGAAACAGAATTCACGGCATTTCTCTGGCACCGCACGTTTACAGAAATCTGTGCTGTGGATCTTGCTGACCCATCCCAAACAAATGGGAAATATAATTTTGGTCTTACTCAGAAAGCAAGGTGCACACACAAATGAAATGAACAGTAACTTTTATTTACAGACATACAATGAACATAGAGTTAGAACAATCTGTGACAAGACTAAATGAACAAAAAGCCTAGACAAATTCCCTGAGAATTGGGCAAACGTTACTGTCTGTAGACATGTCTCCTTGCTCTTCCCCTCCCCATGCAAATTTAGATGTAGCCTAGGAGGGCAAACATGATCCTTGGATATATAAATAGGGAGATATCAATACCAAACAGGGGAGTTGTGAGGTACTATTACCTCTGTATTCTATATTAGTGGAATAATTTGTCCAGTTCTGGTGTCCACACTTCAAAAAGGATACTGAAATAGTGAATGGAGTTCAGAAAAGAGCTACAAGAATTATTTGAGGTCTGGAAAACATGCCTTATAGTGAGACTAAAGATACTGAATCTATTTAATTTATCCAAGAGAAGGTTTAGGGGTGGCTTGATCAAGGTATACAAGTACCTATATGGGGAAGAGATTTTTGATAGTAGATGACTCTTTAATCTAGCATTAAAAGGCACAACAAGAACTGATGACTGGAAGCTGAAGCTAGACAAATTCAGGCTAGAAATAAGGCACATGTTTTTAACAGTCAAGGTAATTAACTATTGGAATAATTTGTCTAGGAATGTGGTGAATTCTCCATCACTTGAATTCTTTAAATCAAGACTGGATTGCATTTTACAGTATGTATACTAACTCAAACTGACGTTATGTGCTTGATGCAGAAAATATTGGGTGAGGCTCTTTGGCCTTTGTTATATAGGAAGTCAGATAATGATAATGACCCCTTTTTGCCTTACAATCTATGAATATGTTATACCATTCAGAAAACTTTTCTTCTACTTTGTATATTGTGCTTGCAGGTGAACAAATTAAAGATTATTGCAAGAGAAAAGGAATACCAATTACTTCAAAATGTATATTTATATGATAGTGATGGGATGTAACCTTCTCACACTATCCCTTAAGGCAGGGGTGGCCAACCTCAGCCTGAGAAGGAGCCAGAATTTACCAATGTACATTGCCAAAGAGCCACAGTAATACATCAGCAGCCCCCCATCCATTCCCTCATCCTGCTCCCAGCGCCTCCCACCCACTGGCAGTCCCACCGATCAGCACCTCCCCCTCCCTCCTCACACCTCCCAATCAACTATTTTGTGGTGTGCAGGAGGCTCTGGGGAGAGGGGGAGGAGTGAGGGCACTGCAGGATGAGGGGAGGGGGTAGGAAAGGGGGAGTGGGGGCCTGTGGCAGAGCCAGGGGTTGAGCAGTGAGCACACACACACACCCCCTGGCACATTAGAAAGTTGGCACCTGTAGCTCCAGCCCTGGAGTCAGTGCCTATACAAGGAGCCACATATTAACTTCTGAAGAGCTGCATGTGGCTCTGGAGCCATAGGTTGGCCACCCCTGCCTTAAGGGGTTAAAAGAAGGTGGAGCACTCAGTACGTGCATCCAATTATACCTAGAGGAGGGGCCAGGATGAATTTGGGATGAAACCCTCTGGGTATGGCTGTGGGTAATATAAGTGTAGGGCTTCAGTCTAGAGAGGAGGGAGAGGTCCCTGGCAGGGCCAGCTCTAGGATTTTTGCTGCCCAAAGCAAAAACAATTTTGGCCGCCCCTCCCCCCTTATTTAATTACCCCACCCCCAGCCCCGCCTCAACTCCGCCCCTTCCCCAAATCCCCAGCCCTGCCTCCTCCCCCCAGGCTCTCAAGCCTAGGAGGGAGGGAGAGGTAGAAGCGTCGCCGCGCTGCGGCCACTCGGAGTCTCCCCCTCCCTCCCAGGTTTGAGAGCCTGGGAGGGAGGGGGAGACTCCAAGTGGCCGCGGCGTGGGCACCGCTTCTCCCCCTCCCTCCCAGGCGCCCAAGCCTGGGACAGAGGGGGAGCAGCGGCGCTCGAAACGGCCGCTCGGGATCTCCCCCTCCCTCCCAGGTTTGAGAGCCTGGGAGGGAGGGGGAGACCCCGAGCCGCCGCGGCGTGCGAAACAGCTGATTCGCGCGCCACTGCTCCCCCTCCCTCCCAGGCTCTCAAGCCTGGGAGGGAGGGCCAGTAGTGGCACGCGAATCAGCTGTTTCACGCGCCGTGGCAGCAGCAGCGGCGGTGAGCTAGGGCGGCTGGGGCACATTTTTAGGGGCGGCATTCTGGCGCCGGCCATGCCGCCCCTAAAAATGTGCCGCCCCAAGCACTAGCTTGTTTTGCTGGTGCCTAGAGCCGGCCCTGGTCCCTGGGAAAATAGGCTATGGGAAGTGCTGGAAAAGGAACAAGAAAGCTGGGTTGTAGGGAAAGGTGCATTCCTGGTCAGAGGGCCCTGAAAGAAGGGCATGACTGGTGAAAGTTTTGAAAAGGGAGTTAGGCCCTGAAAGAGGGGCAAGGCTAGGAAAGATGGGCCTTGGAAGAAGACCTGGACTAAAGGGGAAATAAACAGTAGTGGGGCATGTAGAAAGAAGCTTGTACCCTGGACAATAGAATTGGAGTCAGAGGGAGTGTTATTGACAGGACACCAGGTAAGTGGGAAATGTGGGGAGTTGGCTGGAAGCAACTCAGCTGGATGTACAGAACAGTGTGCATGATTTAATAAAGTTCCTCTTGGTCAACTCAACCTGCATTCCCTCTGCAAATGAAACACCTTGAGGCTGCCACTGCAGGGAGAGGGCAACTGGGATAGGAAGAGACTCCTAAGCCAGGCCTGGGAGAAGAGAACTCCAGGGAAGATGGCCTCCGGGCCAGTGGTTTGGGAGGAGCCAGGCCTCCATGGAGAAGTCCCTGAGAGGCAGCGCTCTGTGATAAAGTGAGGAGGAATTCTGCAAAGCCTGGGAGAGATGTGAAGAGTGTGCAGAGGCTGAGTTGGAGAAGGATAGAAGACCTTTGATTCCTTTGAGTTTGGACATAATTATCCCAGAAGGGATGAACTTAAATTGTGACCTGGCTGGGGGGGCTGAGTCATGGGAAGAGGCAGACCACTGGAGGACCAGAGTGCTATCGGTAAGGGGTGCCAGAAGGGGAGAGAGCTGCTACCCCAGACCTGGCCATCCATGAGGAGATGCTGTCTTGGTGAGTCCCCTGCTGCCCCCCCCCCCACTCCCATGATCATTAAAATAACTTGAGAAAAGGAGAATTGAAACATCTTGGGACCATCCCATCTTATGCCCGGTAAAGATATTTTCCAGTTGCTGCGTGTAATGATTATAGCTTTGATTCAGCAATGTCTTCTGTTTTCTGTGTCCTACAGTTTTACATTTTGAAGAACATGCCCAGTTCAGCCGCCATCTCTAGGCCCCTTTGCAGGGTGATCTGTCCTTCTATGTACATAGTGCCTGACAAAATTTTATTTTATTTTTCAATTTTGTTCTAATAGAAACTAAAAAAACAGTGCCCGCCTCTTAAGGCAAAATTTTGAGAAAGTTGTAAGCAGCAAAAAACAGGTTTGAATGGAAAGAGTTATACAGCCTTCTCCACAGCAGCTCCTCTTGCTATAGTGCAAACCAGCTAAATGTTGTATAGCATTAGCAACACTGTAATATACATTTTATCCCATTTCCTGTTGTATTTGTATCAGTTTGTCTCTGCCTGGAAGGCAGACCAGAAGCTGATGTTAGTGTTTTTCCCCCCATAAACTATTATGCAGACGATAATCTCTGATTGATGAGGTCATGTCCTGCTACCTACAAAGAAACACATGTCCCCCTCTTAGGCTGCACTTGGCAATCAGTCAGCAATTACTGGTTATAACTAGCAGGATTTTTGTTATGCTTAATTTTTGTAAACCTCCTAAGGATTTCTGTTTATGCTTTCAATCTATGAACTTTTTCATGATTCATCTTATGCCGTATTTTAATATTTGGGATAGAAACCCTTTTACCATGTATTTCCTATTGATATTGTAATTTTTGTTCGAGCTTAGGCAGGCCATGTTTTATTTAAACCACCCCCAAAATCTATTCATTCTTTCATTCTTATAAGATAGTAAAAGGCAATGTTGCTTTGATGAAATTTGGCAGGTAAGAGGATCTAGTTGAATCATCTCAAACCCCTGGAGTTTTGGGCTTCTAGCTATTATAGTTGAGCAGCTATGAGTATTCAAAAATTGGTCCTTTGTTTGCACTAAATCTCTGAGCCATCTGTAGCACGCAGAAGCCATAGCTCTCTATAGTTCAAAATGAATATTTAAAAGTTCAGTCTTAGTTTTTATTTGTAGCTTTTAAAAATCTCTTTATCCCATCTGTCTTGTCTGAGTGGTTATGTTAGACTTTACTGAAATCAGCTCCGGGTCTAGAATTTGACATACACCTGTTTTCCCCTTTTTGTAATACACAGTTTACACAAAAATAATCAGGAATAAGACAGATGCCTGTATTGAACATGAATATCCATTTTTATTTTTTTACATTGATATTGTACTAATGTAATCATTTGGCCAATGAGTAGCTGCAGAAAACTGGATCCCCTCTTTTGAGTCCTATGCTATGTTCCAGGAGTCCTAGCACATATATAATTCCCAGGATTAGAAGAAAGAAGTAAAAAGGGCCTGTCTACTCTGGGGACCTCCAGGAAAATTAATCCAAATTAACTAAAGGTATGAATTTGAAGTGGATTAGTTAAACTGCATTAAATCCCTGTGTGGACACTGTTGTTGAGAATTTAAGTAGCCTTAATTTTGTTTAATTTCAACTGAATTAAAGCCACTTTAATTCTAAATCAGGGTGTTCACACAAGGGTTTAATGAGGTTCGATTGATCCATCTCAAAATCACACTTTTGATTAACTTGGATTCATTTTCCTGGATGTCCCTGTGTAGACAAGCCCTAAGTGTGTGTGCATATGTTATTAGTTCAGGGTGGCTGTGGCCGAGAGAGAGGGAGGGGAACTGTCTTGCTGGCCTCAATATTTGAAGTAGATTCAGTGTTGCTGGCTGACAGCAGGTGCTCTCATTTGGCCACTTAAGCGAGTGGGGCAGCACTTGTGGGCTATAAAGTACCAGAGAGACCCTAACTCAGGGCTGCCTGGGACAGTCAGGAGAGACCCATTGTATGGGAGAGTTCTAGTGAGTCAGTGTGGGCTGGGTCAGTCAGGAGGAACAGGACAGGCTGGAGAAGTCCTAGAAGGAACAATAGAAAATTGTTCTCAGAAGGAAGTGGTGGTTCCTTGGAGAAGACTGAAGCCGGGAAAGCAGCAAGAGAAGTTTGTTGGCTGGCATAAGGGGCAGGGCTGAAGGCAGGAGGAGGCCTGGCAAGAGTTAGTTGCTAGTTCTAAGTTAGTGCCAAAGGGAGTAGTGGAGGAGTTTACCCACTGGCATCTCCTGGGCCAGAGACCTGGACCCAGAGAAACTGTGAGTGGGCCAGAGGGAGTGAGGGATGCTCCCAACAGAGAGGCCGTGGGGTTCCTTCTGGGAAAAATGTGGGTGCACTCCAGGTAGAAAGGCTGGGGTGGCTGTCCATACTGGTACAAGGACAAGGTAGGACTGAGAGAGTCTAAGCATCAGTGTATGGTACAGGGGGTGTCATGGGATGAGAGGTCTTCAGTTTTAATTACTGCTTGTACTGGAGTGAGAAATGGACTGTTTGGGACTTTTGGTGGGGACTCAATGAACTGTTTGGTAAGCGGCTAGCCCCAATGAGGCAAATTCATTAAGCAAGGGAACCGGAAGTGAATTTACTGGAGATTCTGAAAGGGAAAACTGAGGCAGACATGCTTGTCATGCTGCAGCCTGCTTGGGGTGGGGGGCACTCCAAGTGGGGCTATCCTATGCTAGGAATCTTCATAACACTAAATCCAGCTTGAGTCTTCACTGCAAACTTGTTGCTGCAGGTAAATCAGTGGGCAAAACTACCCACCTCTACTTCCAGCTTTAGCAGCAGCTACATGTGTACAGATGCTGATCACATGTATAGGAATACTATTTAAGAAGCAGCCTATTAACTCAGGCTTTGCATCAATGCTCTTGCATTCCTTGGCATGTGCGATGGCCCCACAGAGCTACATCCCTTTCCAGTCCTGAGCAGGATGCACCCTTCTAGTGAGGGTGAGGATGGGAATGGAGTGAGTTGCATCAGCAGAATAAACAAAACAACAAACAAATCACAGAAAAGGCAAAACTGAAGGACTGAGGAAAAAACAACAAGTATGCTAGGCTGACGCTCATGTGCCAGTTTATCACAAAGGGGCCCAGGAGAAAAGAATGGGGATGGCTTGATTTTTATATAGTGGGTGTGTATAGAATGGAAAAAAATGTACAGGCAACAGCAAGCTTATTCAAAGCACCAATCATAAAATAGTAATCCAGTCTGGAGTTTATGGTATACATTATCATTACTAGCTTGAGTCAGATTCAATATTTTAACTAAAAAAGCACCTCAAACTAGATGCTTTCCTCTCTGGGCTTGACTGGCCAGTTAAAGGCATCTATTGTGATAAGTACTTGTAAGAAGCTTGTGTTCTTAATCCTCTTCATGATAGCTGGATGCTCTTCCTTTATTAAAGCTTTCCTCCATTCTGGTAAGTCATTCATCCTTTACTTTCATTGTGTGTCCTGTCTTTGGTTGTGGTGGAATGTTTATTGGATTCCTGATGTGTAAATGAATCACTAACCATAATGGAAGTATTCTCTTGAATAAGTTATTACTCCCCCTCCTCCCTCACTCCCACCCCCTCAAATCCCTGCCTGGAAAAAATGGCCTAAATAATCTCTTCTGTGGCGACTATTTATAAGATGGCCATTTTAAAAAATGTTGTTTTCTTCATAGCCTTGAGTGCTTAGTCTGAAACTCAGCAAGATGTACCATGTGGGGGAAATGCTCTCTATCCTGACAGGGTATTAAAGCGTCACACACAAATTGTAAATTTACCAAGTAGGATGCTTCCTGATATCCAATATTTATGGATGACAACTGAGATACTGGTTATAAGACATGATGGCAATGCTATAGGCCCACCACTTCACTTATTTCCTATGCTCCAAAGAAAATACAGTCTTCTTGACTGATTATCAGATGTACATTCCTTAGTCACTACTGACCCTGAAGTTATTGGTATTAACTGAAGTACTGGAGCCTATAAATCAGGCAGGTTGTAGTCTTAACAGTATTTTTTTTCTACATTTGTAAAACTGAGAGGAGCAAGGAGAAAACTATTCAGGATTATCATGCTGTAATACTTCAGTATAGTGAAACATATTTTTCTATTTTATAAGATCTACAGTATTTAATAATTAAAACATTCTTACTACATGGATCTCATACTGTAGCTTATAGGAGCATGTGGTATTAATGAAGCAGTAACAAAAGTATGAGTAGGCTGTAGGCCCCAAAGCCTGCATATTGGGTATGTCAATTTAACTAAATGACATAAGTGACCTTACGTTGCAAGCTTAAGCATATTGATAGACAGGCTGACTTGTGGGACACTGCAGAGCACGGGCTCGCAGAATTTTCAAGCATTTTTGGAGATGTTGCTAAGGCATAGGCTCGAAGCATTGACCAGCTCAATGTAGGGAATGTCAGGATGAAGAATGCCTGATATCTGTGACTCCATCGCCTCTCACTTCAGGCTCCTCACCACAGACTGCATGTATAATGCCATTGCTGGACATTGTGTATTATCATTCTCTCCTATTTTATGTACCAACAGGTATATTTTTTGCTTATTGTGGTAATAAAGTTAGTGTTTTGAAGCCTGTTATCTCCTCTGTGTAGCCCATAGGTTCGATTCATGTAATTTTGGTACTGTAGCCAGTCTGCATTTGAATCCCTTTGGACTACAACATGTTAAGTTCTAATCAATATAGATTAGGCTACAATACTCTCACTGAGCCAGAAAGCTCTTAAATATAGATACTCTGCTTCTAACTTTCTGGAAGGGTGCTTGCTGAAAGATGCTACTCAGACAATTTATAGCTTCCTAAGGAGGGGCATCTGTTTCATTGCTTTGTGCTAGCTCTTCATAATGAGGGTTGGCTGCTCCCTTAGGCTTCAGCACTCTTCAGTCTCTTATATGAAATTCTACAATCTACGCCCATCTTTTCACTAACCTACTATGTCTTTCTATAATTTTAAAGAGTAGATGGAATAATGGAGAAGCTGCTATTTTTGCTGAATTGAAATAAACCAGGGCTGGATTAGTAATTGCTGCTGGTATTAATGCCTGAATCAGCAGTGCTCATGGATCAGAGGCAGAGTTTTGTAAGAAACCTTGTTGAATGAGCATTCACAATATGTAGAAGTAAGCAGAGGTTCATCTGAATGGAGTATTTCATGTATCACTGGGAGACATGAGGGAGTCCAGCAGCAGATATATAGAGAAAAGAAAAAACAGACTTTTCTAGAAAACCGCTTAGTCTCCCCATGACAAACCATGTACCAACAAAAGAAGAAAATTATTCTCTAAATTATTCCTCTAACTTTACCATAGTTCTTTCCAAAAATCTCTCATGAAAATCAGAACTCTATTTCATTTACAGCCCTTGATTCTTCTTTCTCTTAAGTTTATTAGATCCAAGCAACTTAAAGCTGATCTGCCAAAATAATCCTAAGTAGCCACTTGTTAATTGCAACTTCTTCCAAATTGGTGTCAGCTAACTCCATTCTAAATGAGTACCAACTTTCTGCTAATTTTTCATAACCCTATTTTAATTGTGAGGCCTGATCTAAAGCCAATAGGAGTATTTCCAATGACTTTAATGGTTTTTGGGTCAAGCCCATAGGGCTTAGCTCAGTTGAGTCCTTACGCAGACCTTACCTAGGCAAAACACTGAAGTAAATGGGGAATTTTGTTTGAATAAGGGCTCCAGGTTTACACCCATATAATGTAAAGTAAAAATGTAGCAACATGTTAAGCTTCTGCATATTGGGAGAGAGTAGACTTATCTTCGAGAGTCCACAGATCTCATGTGCCGTCGTTGAGCTGTAATGTGCATCACATCACCAGCAGAGACCATGATCTTAGTGATTGGTAGTGGGATTCAAGTTTACAGACACGAGCGAAAAATGACAGCAAATAAGTTAGAAATAGCTAACTTGATGCCTTATACATCAAGTAGAATTTCCACATCCTGTTTAACAGATTATTTCATCTTCATCTTCTCTCCTTGATGCCAAGTTTGTCTCTATTAGAACTTTTACCTTGAATGGAGTGCTAGTTAACTTGGGTAGTTAACTCCTTTGTAAAGGCTGGCATGAATACTCCCCCAAATGTTTGTTTCAGGTTACATTCGGTGTATCCAGAACGGGGGGGAAAAGGTAATGATGTTTTTGGTTTTGTTTTTTAAACATGGGTTGGCTAACATTTGGTAGGTCAGGCTTTGTCTACACTACACTGATAATCTGGGTGATTGGCACTCAGGTCTGGACACTCAGGTTAGTCTAGTCCAAGTGGGAGCATTCCTACTGCAAAGCTCTACTTGTGTTGTGTCCTCACTGTCTCTGTGCTCATCTGTGTGTGTTTGGGGGCATGGTCCCATGGTTCTCAGTGCTGAGATGCTCCATAATTCTTTGCCAGTCAATTGTGGGAGAACTTCTGTCCTTGGGGAGAATTGTGGACAGGGCATTGCAGGGCTGTTAGTACTCGAGTGATTTAGCTTGCATCTTCACTACAAAGTGGGTGGGTTCCAGACTGAGTTAAAGCAAGGCCTTGGCTGTAATCCACATCCCCAGGTGGGTAAGCTAGCCTAGGTTTAAAGAACCTCTAAACCCCGGTCAGAGGTTTTTGTGTGTGGACAGTTAGTAGAGTTAAGGCTCAGACCTGAACAAAAACCTCAGTTAACTGTGTGGTGTAGACATACCATAACAGGTGGTTAAACTACAACTGTCTTGTCCGCACTAATATTTTCAGTTATCACCTGTCAGCTAACATGGTTAAATATCTTTTCTCATAGCGAAGACAAGTTGTAGTTTACCCTAAGCAATCATTTAAAAAAAATCCCCATGTAGACATCCTGTGTGTGCATTAGGAGAAAGGTGTGTTTTTACAATGAGACCTTACTCCCTACACAGCTCTTTTTCTAGTTAAAACAAGTTGTCTGGGTCCTCACCAACCCTTAGCTTTACACCTTCTTACATGAGTCCCTGTGTATTTCTCATGCACTAAATGCTAAGCAGTCTCTTTCAACTGAAACTCTCTCCTTCAACCCCTCTTCTAGTGTTATGTGAAAAATAAACTAATTAGAAGTAGTCATCATATTTATTGGGGGGCAATGAGAACCTAGCACTTGAGACCAAATTCTGCCTTTGCAAGCTGCACAGGTTCGGTTGAGCTCAGTGAAAATCTCTGTTCGTAAAGGAGAGCAGAATTTGCCCTGAAAGGTTTTTGTTTAAATTGCAGATCACCTTTCAGATGGGGACTACCCAAATCGATCACATTTTAGGAACCCTTTTTTGTCATCAGGAACTATTCATAGGGTGTATATTTTTATTTATCTTTAGCCTTTTCTATAAAGGTTACATCTTGCTAGTCTCTTGCATGGAAATGTGGAGTAAATTTTGAATTTCAATTTGTAAAATCCAAGCTAGAAAATACTTAGGAAATGATGAACAAGCAATAATTGAGCCTTTAGTGTTCTTTCTTTGGGTAATTAGGGAAGCAAATGAAAAAAGTTTATGGTGAAAAGAGGAATGAAATCTACTTTTCTAGTCGGTGCTCTCTTAAGGAGACTTTCAGAATGCTGTTTAATAGGAACTTAGGGCAAACAATTTTGTGACACTCAAAAGAGAAAATGCATTAATTTCACCATTGGAAAAATAGTGACATTTTGCACCCACAAATCTCTGGGTGGGAAAAAGCCTAAGTGAGCCCTGGACCTTGTAGTTTCAACCCTAATGAAAACATAAACAATATTTTTTTTCTTTGGGGGAGCTTCATACTCTCTAGGCTCTTACTGTCCTACAATACCTCTTGAAGACCCCCTCAACTCCCTGGTGAGCAGCAAAGTTTCTTGACTCATCCCTGTTGTCACTGGTCTGACTAATAATTCGTAGCAGTCCCCGGGGTTGCCTTTGTCCTCAAACTTCTTCTTTTTTTTTTTTTTTTAAGTGCTTTGTAAAACTTACTGCCAACAAATACATGGCTGGTATGTTGCAAATCTTTGTTGAATGAAAAAAATTGAATCCTTTCACTTTAAATGGGTAAAAGGTGGTTTATCTCCTAGACTTTATTCATCTTCTTCTTCACTAACTGCCTTCCATCATAGCAAAATACTAGGACAAAATCTCCACCATTGTACATTTGTAAGCTGGTTGTCTTGTCAGTGCAGGATTTTTCAGACAGTTCTATTCAGTAGTGCACTTAGCGATACCAAAGTTTGGCTCTAGGCTAAGGATTTCAGAAATGGGAGTCTAAAACTAGGTTCCTAAAGTCATATTTAGGCAACTAAAAATGGCATGATTTTCAAAAATGCTGAGCACCGAAATGTTTCCACTGTGATCAGTGGGATCTATGCTATCCATGCTACTGCAGCTACGTTGCTATTTATACATGAGGTAGCTTGAGTAGGTTACGAAGGGAATCACACAGCTAGCTCGTAGTGTAGACGAAGCCACGCATACTCTCTTTTTCTCCCTCCCTTATCTATTATTCCATGAACAAGCAGATAATGATAGTATTTTACAGCATGTACATGTTGGGGGATGTTATACTCCACTTGCTTCAGTGCAAATCATCAAATACTAACATTTCCACAAACTTTGTCTATCTACATAGAACTAGTGTTTGAAATTATATCAATTGCAAAATCATACAGACAACTTGTGCTTCCCCATACTGGGGGGAGGGGGCACAATCTGAAAGGGAGGACGTGTGATTGTCCCATTTGTCTTCTCTGCCCAGTGAAGACACCCTCCCCCCCCCGCCCGTGCCCAGCCTGAGGCCACCACGCTCTCCCTGCCCCACATTCCCTGTGAGGAGGTAGGGGGGACCCTGTCCTTCTCTCCCTGGGCCTCCCTTGCCCCCTACATGTTCGGCCGCTCTCCCTGGCAGCCGGGGGGGGAGTGAGACGGAGCCGCTTCTGCCTGCAAGAGCCTGGCTTGGAGGCAGTTGCAACCTGCTCCCTGCCTGGGCTTGGCTGATGGGGACAGGGGCTGCCAGGGAGGAAGCTCCTTTGGTGGATTTTAAGGAGAGATGGTCAAATTTTTGACACAACTTTCTTCTGTTGGAAAATGCCATTTCATCAAAATTGAAATGATTTAGTGGAAACATCACTTTTGGCAAACTTTAGAAAAACATCCAATCTTGGTTTAAAAATTCAATGATTGGAGAATCCACTATGTCCCTTGGTAAATTGTCCAATGGTTAATTACTCTCATTGTTTAAAAAATGTACTCCTTTATTTCCAGTCAGAATTTGTCTACCTTCTAGGGTTGTCAATTTTCTAATCGCACAAAATCGAACACCCTAGCCCCACCCCTTCCCTGAGGCCCTGCCTCCCACTCACTACATTCTCACTCTCATTGGGCTGTGGGAGGGGGTTGGGGTGCAAGAAGGGGGTGAGCTCTCTCACTGGGGGTGTGGGCTCTGGGAGGGGTAGAAATGAAGGGTGTGGGAAGGTGCTCCAGGCTGAGGCAGGAGGTTGGGGTGCTGGAGGGGGTGAGGGCTCTGGCTAGGGGTGCAGGCTCTGGGGTGGGGCTGGGGATGAGGGCTTTGGGGTGTTGGGGGCTCAGGGCTGGGGCAGGGAGTTGGGACTCAGGGTTGGGGTGTGGACTTACCTTAGGTAGCTCCCAGTCAGCAGCGCAGTGGGGGGGAGGCTGCTAAGGCAGGCTTCCTGCATGTCCTGACTCCGCGCTGCACCCTGAAAGCGGCCAGCAGGTGGTTCTGTGCATTGCTCTCACCTGCAGGCACTGCTGACACAGTTCCCGACTAATGGGAGTGCAGAGCCTGTGCTTGGGGCGGGGGCAGTGCACAGAATCCTGTGGCCCCCCACCTAGGAGCTGGACCTGCCATCCACTTCCGGGGTGCAGTGTGGAGCTAGGACAGGCAGGAACTAGCCTGCCTTAGCTCTGCAGCGCTGCCAGCCAGACTTTTTTAATGACCCGGTCGGCAGTGCTGACCAGGGCCACCAGGGTCTCTTTTTGACCAGAGCACCCGATTGAAATCAGGACACTTGGTCACCCTACTACCTTCAACTTTCATACACTGGATCATGTTATACTTTTCTCTGCTATACTGAAGAGCTCATTATTAAATATGTTCCCCATGTAGGTATTTATAGACTGTAATGAAGTCATCCTTTAAATGTCTCCTTGTTAAGCTAAATAGACTCGAGCTCAATCACTATAAGACATGTTTTCTAATCCTTTAATCATTCTTGTGGCTCTTCTCTGAACACTCTCCAGATTATCAATGTCTTTCTTGAAAATAAGTTTAGTTCTGCACTAGAACAAAAACAAATTGACAAAATTGCAAAGCTTTTCATGATTCAGAATTGTTTTCCAGCCAGCCTGAATTCCAAGCTGCAGCTCATGATTTTATTTACTGAACTTTCTCTTTAGCAGTGTTTGCAATAGCTAGATCACCATGGCCACAGTTCAAATGAAGTTCAGCTTCTCTTTGGAAGAGAATAAAATGGTAGAGAATTTTGGGATGGCTTTTATTTGTTTCATATTCACTGGTAAGAAAAATAACTGGTTTAAGATGTTATGTGATTTCCACACAGGTTTATGAAATCAAGACAGGAAGTACATTGAAATATTTAGTTGTTTTTATAAATATGAAGAGATTGGTGGGTTGTTTTTTTTTGTCTGCCAAACGTCTTGGATTTCACAGGGCTGTGTGTACTTGTTTAATCTTTTAGAATGGGAAGATGTCATTAAAACATTTGCCAACATGTCTACTGTCTATTTTAAGTAGACCTTCAACATTACTAATTCAAATCTCCCTGCATTTGCATGCAGCACCTCAACTACATGGCTTTAATGCTGTTCTCTGTTTTGTTCTGCTGTCAAGTATTCAACTATGGTGTCTTCTTCACTGAAGTATTTCTATATTACAGCTCTGAGGTCAGATCTGCTTTGTATGCTCAGGAATTAGCTCTAGGAGTTGGGGGGGGGACTATTTTATATTCTACATTGGTTAATTTTTCATGTCTGTGGCACCTTGGTGAAGAGTAGTCAACACAGTTAACAATACATTGTGCAACAATAAATATTTTATTGGTTATATGATCTGCACAATTTACAAGTTTGATTTTTTTTTTCCTGTGGGAGTTTGAATAAATCTAGAATTTGTAATATTTGGTGAATGCACACTTAATATGCTGCTCTAAAATCACCATGGAACAAATGACTTGCTCTTTAATAAAATCTATAGACATTATCTTCATTTTATTGTACACTCAAACTTTAATAAAGCTATCTTATGGAGGGGGTGTTATTGAAACAAGAAATATCACTGAGATTTCACAAGTAAATAAAAGACCTTATCCTGGGAACAATGGATAATTCCTATTTGAAAACTATAGCATATTCCTTACACAAGATTTTCAGGTTTTTAACACTCTCTAGGTTTGTGTAATCTTTATATGTATGTTTTGAATTGGTTTGTGTTTTTTGTCTTACTTGTTTCAGAATTAATGATGTCATTTACTTGGTATATGAGTTTGTAGTTACTATACTTCCTAGAAGGAGTAATAAAGAGAAAATGTGTTTCCTTTCCCTCCACAATTTTTTTAACCTAGCTTGCATTCATGGCTTGATATACAGGGATTGAGGGCTAGAAAATTTTTCCATGCTTCAATATATCAGTCATTCAGACTTTTTACTGTTGGGCACCCATGGACGCTATACTTGATTCAGGAGACACCCATTTCCTTACTCAAGGTAGAGATCTATCTTGGGGTATGTCTATACCATAGAATCTGAGCACCTCACAACAGCCCTGTGAGATAGGGCAGTACTATTACCCCCATTTTACAGATGGAGAACTGAGCCACAGAAAGACTAAGTGACTTGATCAGGGTCACAGAGGGTGTTTATGGTAGAAAAGGAACTGAACCTAGGTTTCCTACGGGCCAGGCTAGTGCTCTAGCTACTAGACAATCCTTCCTTTCCACTTCAGGGGTTCTGCTCCAGCCCCATATGCTGCGGTTTTATTTAGCTTGAATTAATTTCAGTTTAGAATTTTAGTTCTAAACAAGAACATCAGTTAGTCTGGTACCCCATTAAGGGACACTGGAGTTTATGGCCAAAACAGCTTGGGCACAATCAAGGAGTTCTCTGCTCGGGGCTGTGGTGCTACATAAATTGTAGTGTGTGTGTGTGTGTGTGCGCGCGCACACACTATATACTGTAGTTAAAAAAAAAAAAATACAAGAAAAGGAAGCTGGGGTAGAGGGGGGGGGGGGGGGAAAAAAGGACCAAAAGCACTATTAGCTGCTCTGCGGAGCAGGCCCGGTCAGATTCCAGGACACTAGCCTGAGCTGGGCTTAGTCCTTTTTCTGACTATAAGTTCGGTAGTTCTGACTCAAGGCTCTGAGGTAAAGTCCTAAGGAACTGTGTAACATGTCTCCTTCCCTGTCCTGTCACCTAAGGGAAAGGAAGAAAGCCTGCCTACCTTCTAGAACAATAAGAAGTAGAAACCTCTGACTGCAGTGTCAATTTAGAAGCCTTCTTAAAGGGAATGCCATCTTTGTGGGGTTTATGATGGATTCGGTCACAGAGACCTCCTTGGGCCTGTCACCTGCTGTGCTGGAATTAGCTCTGAGCCCATTTTCCGCTGCCACCTTGGGCCTCCATAACTTGTGTTGCAGCAGACATGCTAGTCTGCTGCAACACAGACCCAGGTCTGGTCCATGCCTCCAAAGCTGCAGGCTTTAACCAAAAACTACTCAGCAAATCACCTACCTCCAGCACCCAGTTCCCAATGGGATCCAAACCCCAAATAAATCCACTTTACTCTGTATAAAGCTTATACAAGGTAAACTCATAAATTGTCCGCCCTTTATCTCTCTCACACACGCGCGCACACACACACACACACACACACACAGAGATACACTGTTGTTTGCTCCCCCAGATATTAATCACTTACTCTGGGTTTACTAACACAAGTGGTTTTATTCAGTATAAAAAGTAGCATTTAAGTGGTTTCAAGTAATAACAGACAGAACAAAGTAAGTTACCAAGCAAGATAAAACAAAACAGGCAAGTCTAAGCCTAAAGCATTTAAGAAACTGAATACAGGCAAATCCCACCCTCAGCGATGTTCCAATAAGCTTCTTTTACAGACTAGACTCCTTCCTAGTCTGGGCCCAATTCTTTCCCCAGTACAGTTCCTGTTAGTTCCAGCTCAGGTGGTAACTGGGGGATATCTCATGACTGGCAGCCCCCTTTGTTTGGTTCCACCCCCTTTTATATGTTTGGCACAAGGCGGGAATCCTTTGGCTCTCTCGGGGTTCCTGTCCTTCCTTCTAAATGGATAAGCACCAGGTTTAAGATGGATTCCAGTTCACATGTCCTGTGAGACTTCATTACTCACTGGCTGGCACCAGGAAGGCTTACAAGTAAACAGAGCCATTTACATCCAGTTGTCCTAGTTAATGGGAGCCATCTAGATTCCAAGCAACCATTAATGACCCACACTTTGCATAGTTACAATAGGACTTCAGAGTAATACTTCATATTTCTAGCTTCAGATAAAAGAATGATACATTCATACAAATAGGATGACCACACTCAGTAGATTATAAGCTTTGTAATGATACCTTACAAGAGACCTTTTGCATAAAGCATATTTCAGTTACATTATATTTACACTCATAAACATATGTAGTGCAACGTCACAGGGTTTTTTGTCTGTTTATTTTTGGTTTGGTTTTGGCCTCTGCCACTTCCCAGTTCCTATACAGATGCAAACTTCCCAGCTGTTAAGAACAATCTGTATGCCAGAGTAGACAAGACTGTCTTTGCTGTTGACAAAGTAGCTGTCCTATCCCCTTTTTAACTCCACCCCTCTAAATGTCATCGTCTTTCCTGGTCTTTGTCTTTTGTATCTCTTCCTCTCTTAAAAATGCTAGATCAAGTAACCACACTGAACATGAACAGTTCTTAATATTTCATTAACCTCCTTTTCCCTTCTTGTGTGCTTAGTGACTAGAACATCCTTAAAACTGCTTCAAAGATATGCCTCTTCCTGCCATGTAGACTTTCTTTTGATAGTAAAATGTCTTTGATTCTACTCCCATGAATCTCTCTGCTCAACCCTTCCCTGCTGTTTAGTTCCCGTCTTCTGCCTTTCTTTTTGGCTTTTTCTCTTCTGCATTCTTTTTCCCTGTTCTTTCCTCCTAGTGTATAAAATATATAGTATGACTGTCACTAAGCTGCCCCTCGCTATCAGTAAACCCACCTTTCAGAAAGATCCACCTCTTCTCAGTGTTTGACGCCAGTAAGAGTTAGCTTTGTCTTCCTTCATAAGAACCCCCCATCATTGACTATAGCCCCATGGTTGACTGCTGTATTGTACTGAATGAGGTGCTGGAGGTGCTGCAAAGACAAGAAATGCACTGTTGAGTCTGTGCTTTGACAATTGGAAAAGAGAATGAGATTTCAGAATCCCAAAAGGCCAGAGTGATCAATGAATTCTGAATAAGTGAACGTCTGCTGCTATAAGGGCAAAATCCAATTAGATCCTCAGCTGTATCTCATGGATAGCCACTGTCATCTAGAAAATATACAATAAAAAGGTAATTATATGTGATATGAAAGACAGCGGGTCATTGTCATATTAAAATAAACCCAATATAGCAATAAACCAACCCTCTATAATATCAACATACTCAAAAAAGCTTGTCAATAAAGAATGGTTCTCTACTATATGTAAAATTGATGAAAATTATAAAGGGAAAATTATTTTTGAAATTTTATGTCAACAACCATATTTAAAGTTCACTTAATAAAATGAGTGTTGTGGGTTTGAATATGGCACCATTATCACATCATGGTGCACTATTGTGGCAGGAGGATGGTTATAGCTTAGCGTTAATAAGTGACTAATGCTGAAGATGTTCTTTGTTGAAGGAGCCCATTAGCAGAGCATTGTTTATAGAATACAGTTGGCTGCATGGAGAGGCTATCCCCAAAACACAAGCAGAAGATGATGTGCATGTCCACATACTCTGTTCTTAACTAGGCATGTGACCATCCAGAGGGTAGGAGTTGGCAATGCAGTTGGAAAATGTTTGCACTCTCTCCCTCATAACATCATCTCATTACATTCAGGATTTGACAGATTTTGCCATTGAACACCACATCTGTTCCAGAGTGAATTTAGGTTCATCTAGTCTTTATATACAGAAAGTAATTCTCAGGGCACCACTTGATCACAATAAAATGATCTTGTACACAGTATATTTTTTTCTGTGATAGAGACTTCACTGTTGCATCACATGGAATCTGTTGTCTCTCAAACAATGGAAGTGCACCCGTGAATCAAAACCGTAGTATGTTTGTTTCTGTTGCTGTCTTCATGGTATATTGATACAAACTAACATAGACCCTAATCCAATGAAGCATTTAAACAAGTCCTAATCTTTAAGTATGTGAGGTAATCCCATTGGGGGCAGTAGGATTTAAGTGCTTTGTGGGGTTGAGGTAATGGGGGGAAACATGGGGTTAGTCAAAAACAATAGTTCCAGCTCAGTATATATTCCTAACCATCCCCATCTGTTTCTGAGTTGAAAAGTCCCAAATTATTAATTTCCTTTTACAGAGATGTTCTACTTGCCTGATAAATATCTTGTTTGTTCATGAGTTAGACAGCTAGCTAATTAAAACCCAGGCCTAGATTTCTAAAGGTAATTAGGTGGTGGTGTGCTCAGTGTTGCAATGCCTAACTGGTTTAGGTCCCTAAACCTAATTTTTTCAAGGGGATTTAGACACTTAAGAGCCTAAATTCCACTAATTTTCAATGGAATTTAGGCTTTTAAATGCCTAAATCTCTTTTGAAAATGAGATTTAGATTCCTAAATCAGTTAGGCATTACAACAATGAGCACAGTTACACCTCCATGCCTTTGAAAAGCAGGGCCCCAGGTTTTTATTTAATGAGATGGGGAGTAGGAGTGATCAGCATCATCCACTATTCTTTTAAAAAAAAAGGGAGGTGAAGTTGCATCCTGAAAAACGTTCTCTATAATGTGCCAGATGGTGACCCCTGCTGCTCTGACTTCTGCAATAACCCCTGTTTTTACACAATTGGTGCATATGGTTGTAAATCCAGGGCAATTTATAGAAGATTAGAGTTGGAAGAGACCTTAGGAGGTCATCTAGTCCAACCCCCTGTTCAAAGCAGGACCAACCCCAACTAAATCATCCCAGCCAGGACTATGTTAAGCCAGGCCTTAAAAACCTCTAAGGATGGAGATTCCACCACCTTCCTAGGTAACCCATTCCAGTGCTTCACCACCCTCTTAGGGTACATCTACACTACAGCGGGGAGTCGATTTAAGATACGCAAATTCAGCTACGTGAATAGCGTAGCTGAATTCGACGTATTACAGCCGACTTACCCCGTTGTGAGGACGGCGGCAAAATCGACTTCTGCCGCTTTTTGTCGGCGGCGCTTACTACCACCTCCGCTGGTGGAGTTAGAGCGCCGATTCGGGGATCGATTGTCGCGTCCCAACGGGACGCGATAAATCGATCCCCGAGAGGTCGATTTCTACCCGCCGATTCAGGCGGGTAGTATAGACCAGGCCTTAGTGAAATAGTTTTTCCTAATAGCCAATTTAGGCCTCCCTCACTGCAATTTGAGACGAGTGCTTCTTGTTCTGTCCTCTGCTACCACTGAGAACAGCCTAGCTCCTTCCTCTTTGGAACCCCCTGTTGCCAGCACAGAGTGCCCGAGGCAAAGCAACAGCGGGTTCGTTGCCCGGTGTGCTTCGCGCCAATAAACACACCAGGGGGAGAAGCAAACAAAGTTTATTTGGGATCCCAAAGCGGTGCAAGGAGACTGGCAAGTCTCAGATCAAGCACATTAACAGGAACAGTTTTTCTTCTTTTATACATTTTGTAGTTAAGCCTCACCCCCCCCCCCTTCCCCTCTAGCCCTCCCTTTCTCCCTGGTAATAGTTAAGTCATTCTTAGCAGCTATAAGCCTAGCTTGTTAGTAACTTCTTTAAACCGTTATCTTGTCCTTTTTCCCTTCAGCCAGAAACATGCAGGCCTCATTATTACCGCTTGAGCAGGGGGTTGCACACAGATAACTGGTTGCTTACATATTCCAATTGCACCTGGCTTTTGAGGTTGATTAGAGTTTAAACATGGAAGGACAGAGTTTGGTTCACTTAGGCCTAGTGCAGGAAGGCTTCATTGACACTTAGTGGCCTTCCACCCTCCCGAGTTACCTAGGGTGATGCCTAGTGACGTCAACACCCCCTTCAGTTAGTTGAAGGCTGCTATCAAATCCCCCCTCACTCTTCTCTTCTGCAGACTAAATAAGCCCAGTTCTGTCAGCATCTCCTCATAAGTCATGTGCCCCAGCCCCCTAATCATTTTCGTTGACCTCCGCTAGACTCTCAAATTTGTTCACATCTTTTCTGTAGTGGGGGGCCCAAAAGTGGATGCAATACTCCAACTGTGGCCTCACTAGTGCCCAATAGAGGGGAATAATCACTTCCCTCGATCTGCTGGCAATGCTCCTACTTAGGGTTACCATATTTCAGCAAGCAAAAAAGAGGACGGGAGGAGCCCTGCCCTAGCCCCGCCCCTGCCCCTCCCACTTCCCGCCCCCCCAGAACCCCCAACCCTCCCCCTGTTC